>NC_079453.1:42515851-42705851 GCF_903798145.1 Danio aesculapii
ACTGTCTGTCTGTCTGTCTGTCTGTCTGTCTGTCTGTCTGTCTGTCTGTCTGTCTGTCTGTCTGTCTGTCTGTCTGTCTGTCTGTCTGTCTGTCAGTCTGTCTGTCTGTCTGTCTGTCTGTCATTAGTTTACTTTGTTTATATTTTTTAGTGTAAACGATTAAATGAGACAATTTTAAAAACTAAAATAAAAACAAAAAAGGAATAATAATTGTAAATGTTTAATGTAATTGAAAATACTATAATTCTAAAAATAATGCAAATGAATAAAAGCTTGAAATAATTCATTTAAACAAAATCACATTTTATTCTATTCTTAGAAGTGACTTGTCAACTTTTTTATGCTAATGTTCGGATCAAACATTCTTGCATATAAAAATGGCATCTCATATTCTAATTAAGCATTAGCATATTTTATAAATGATGCGTCACTAAATGTTTGCCTTTATAAATGTCAAGACAATCGCTGGCTTGGCTCCAAATGTGCTTGTGATGTTGCTTAGTAAGGCATATCCTGCAAGACTGGCTTTAATTCTCCATTAAAGAGATGTATGGTTATGACTGTCATCTCCGTTAGAGATTTATCACCAGTTTGTTTTGTATTTACCCAGGAGTACTCAATGAAGCAGCTGACCAACCTGGTCAACGTCTGCCTCGGGTCCCACATCAACAAGAAAGCACGACAGAAACTCCTCGCAGCCATTGATGACATTGACCGGCCCAAAAGATAAATCACTGTCATCCAAAATACACCACAAAAGTCACACACACACACCTACACTGTTACGAGTCCCGTATCTGTCGTGCGTGGTCTGCAGTTTGTTTGTCAACCATGAAAACATTTACGGTGTCTGTTTGCGTTTTGTTAGGAATGTAAGCAGGACGTGCTGTGACTACAGATGAAGCGGCTGTAAAAGATAATGGTTAATGAAAACGTTATCAGCATCACTCGAATCTCAACATGAGTGAATGACTCACGCGCTTTTAAACCCTAATTTAAGCAGAGCTGTGGATGAGCAGCTGTATTTTCCCTTTTTGAGGAATATATGAGGGTTTTTGTAGCATGAGGCTTTTTAATATGGTATAAAGACGCCCTTTAAAGGGACAGTTCACTCAAAAATGAAAATGCTGTCATCATTTACTCATCCTCCACTTATTCCAAACTTGGATGAGTTTTTCTTGTTATGTTGAACACAAAAGTAGATATTCTGAAGAATATTTGTAACTGGTAGCTATTGACATCCATTGCAATTTTTGACTGTTTATGTCAGTAGCTTCCGCTTTACAGTGTTCTTGAAAATAAATACATTTCAAAAAGAAATTTACAAAGTTTTGGAACCATTAGAGGATTTCACATTTTTGAATGAACGAAGCTTTTTAAGGAACACTCGTTTTTTTTTTTTTGTGTGGAAATTAGCTCTTTTTACACGTGCCCTAGAGTGGAACTTGTGAATCCATTCACTCAATCTCCAGATTTGGCGGTAGCCCTTTTAGCTTAGCTTAGCATTAATCGTTGAATCAGATTAGACCATTAGCATTTTCACCCAAATAATTCAAAAAGGAGTTTTGATAAATGTCCTATTTAAAGCTTGATTTCTCTGTAGCTAAGATCAAAACTTTTGAGTTTTACCATTTTTGAGTCTCTGGGTCTGGCAGGAGCACTTTAAGCTTAGCTTAGCATAAATCATTGAATCAAATTAGACCATTAGCATCTCCCTCAAATAATTAAAAGGGGAATTTTGATTAAATTTACCAATTTAAACTTGACTTTTCTGTAGTTACATTCTTTACTACTAAGATCCAAATTTTGAGTTTCACCATTTTTGAGTCTCTGGGTCTGGCGGGAGCACTTGAAGCTTAGCTTATTGTAAATCATTGAATGAGATTAGACCATTAGCATCTCTCTCAAACAGTTAAAAAGGGAGTTTTGATTAAATGTACTATTTAAGCTTGACTTTTCTGTAGTTACATGCTTTACTACTAAGACCAAAATGTTGACTTTTACTATTTTTGAGTTTCTGGGTCTGGCTTGAGCACTTTTAGCTTAGTTTAGCATAAATCATGGAATCAGATTAGACTATTAGCATCTCGCTTAAATTATTCAAAAAGGAGTTTGTCAAATTTCCTGTTTAAAGTACATCATTAACTAAGACCAACGAAAAATGCAAAGTTGCTATTTTCTCAGTCGGTATGGCTAGGAACTAAACTCTTATTTTGACGTAATAATCAAGGAACTTTGCTGCCGTACAGCAATGATATTACCCAGTGCCTGAAAATAGTCCCCAGCTTGGTAACTAGCTAACAGCGCTGCATATTATCATTGCTACAGCACTAAATTCACTAATCAGATGCTAATAGCCTAATCTGATTTAAAGTTTTATTCTAAGCTAAGCTAAAAGTGCTGCCGCTAGACCCAGAGATTGGTTTTAAAAAATGGTAAAAGTCAATTGCCTTCTACTTACGATGAGTCAGTTTAAACCCAGTTTAATTCTTGGTGACTTGTAAAATGACAATATTTCCAAAAAAAGTGGAGTGTTCCTTTAACACATAGTTTCACACAAAATGCATGTGCATAAACTTTCACAAACGTCGTCACTCATTCCACTTGCTGTACGTCACTAGTCTCACCCTGTTACACAAACACCTCAACTTATTTCTTTATATATTGATTTTATAGTTTATGACACTTATTGTTAATCCCAGAGGTGTGCTACTGTTGTCCTTTTTGATGAAACACATTTGTGCAGGAATGTGATTATACTTCTATGTTAATAGTAATAATAATAGGAAGAGACTGTAAAAAAAAAAAGACCTAAAACCTTCTTGCTAGAAGCTATTTATTTCAGATGTCGTAAGTCTGAAATACAGAACATACTGTATTTTGCTTGCTGGAATGTGTTGCTTTGTTTGTGGTTACTAAACTATGTAATCTTATTCAGCTGTACCAAGTCAAAGGCAAGGACGAACAATAAACATGCTAACATTCTTTTCATATGAACTGTTTCTTTATGTATAATAAGGGTTTTTGAAAGCTTGATTATACTGTAATTGGTTATCTAAAGTTCCAAAATGTGTGGTCAATGTGTAAGTCATCCAATCAATGAAACAGACCTTAAATATGCAAACAAAAGGTCTTAACCCAGGGTTATAGGAATGTACATTTCCTATTCAAAGCTTGAATCTTCTGTAGTTACATGGTTTAAGACCAATGTAAAATAAAAAGTTGCTATCGTTCGATAAGACTTGAATATGGTGCGATCATGTTTACATAAAGACCACACATACTGCATATTCGACACCTCATATATGCAAATAAAAGGACTTAACCCAGGGTTACAGGAATGTACAACACTATCTCACGGCAATTCGTAACTTTTTTATTCGGTGGCTAATTCTTATCAATATGTACAACCTCATTCGTACAATTTAGTATGATTTGCTCATCCACCAATGATGGTTGGATTTAGAGGTCGGGTTGGGTTGGGTCCCATGCCTCCATGTCATACCATGTCACACCATGTCATAAATCGTGAATCATCTCAGACTGTTTTCTTGAACATGACAATGAGTTCACTCCACTCAAACGGCCTCCACAGTCACCAGTGCTCAATCCAATAGAGCACCTTTGGGATGTGGTGGAACAGTAGACCCGCATATTATGGATGTGCAGCCAACAAATCTGCAGCAACTGCGTGATGCTATCATGTCAATATGGACCAAAATCTCTGAGGAATATTTCCAGTACCTTGTTGAATCTATGCCACAAAGGATTAAGGCAGTTCTGAAGACAAAAGGCGGTCCAACCCAGTACTAGTATGGTGTACCTAATAAAGGGGCCGGTGAGTGTATAGTACCAGAAGTTTCAAATTAAAGGGAGAGTTCACCCAAAAATGGAAATTGCCTCATTATTTACTCTTCCTCATGTTGTTTTTAAACCTTTCTTTATTTCTTTGTTCTGTTGAACACAGAAGATATTTTGAAGAATGCTGGTACCCATCGACTCCCATAATAGAAAAAAAAAATTACTATGGCTGTCAATGAGTGCAAGGAACCAGCATTCTTCCAAATATTTTTAATATTTTATTGTAGGTTTTGAACAAGTCAAAAGGTGACTAAATGATGTCATAATTTTCGGTTTTGAGTGAACTGTCCCTTTAAGTTTCACACATGAAGTATCTAAATGTTTTATGCATAATGTTTCACCCTCACTTTTTTTTAATTCTACAACAACTTTTTTCCACAATGACATATTCCCCTTCAGGTAAGTCTTTTCCCATGCGCTGTGCAGTTTTTCTTTAATCCTCCATAGGAAGCGAGGCTTTAGCACTAATTAATTGGCTTCTCCTCGTCCTGTTGTGCTGCTCTTTAAATAGCCTGCTCGGATGGAGAGGAGTATTGATTTGGCCGTGACTCATCGTGAGTAGGAGGCATTTTTATGGTTTTTTAATGGCCGGCTGGAGGGCCGTCTGCAAACCATTGTGTTTAAAACATCAGAGGACCACCTGATAGAACATCCTCGTGCACACCCTCATAACCATGCAAAGCAGTTTATCATTCACTGATGTGTGGAAATAATATCTTTTGTAGACCTGGTGCAGTTATTCATAGTGCATCTATAAAGTCAACCTACAGCCCAGTGTTGTTTTATTGATCATTTCAGCCCGTTTGCGCTATTTTATTTTATGTATATTTTTTTATATAGACCATAGTTGTTTTATTAATAATTTTAGCCTGTGTGTGCTATTTAAAAAAAAAATTATATTGTATTTACTTTCACTTTTTCTTTGCTCAAAATTTCATTTTATTTAGACCAGGGTTGTTTTATTAATAATTTTAGCCTGTTTTTTTGTTTTGTTTTATTTTCTATTTGCTTTCACTTTTTCTTTATTTTATTTTATTTTATTTTATTTCTTAATACCTCAGTCCCTTTATTAATTCGGGGTCGCCACAGTGGAATGAACCACCAACTTATCCAGCATGTTTTACGCAGCGGATGCCCTTCCAGCTGCAACCCATCACTGGGAAACATCCATACACACTCATTCACACACATACACCAAGGACAATTGTAGCTTAACCAATTCACCTATAGCACATGTCTTTGGACTGTGGGGGAAACCGGAGCACCCAGAGGAAACCCACGCGAACACGGGGAGAACATGCAAACTCCACGCAGAAATGCCTACTGACCCAGCCGAGGCTTGAACCAGCGATCTTCTTGCTGTGAGGTGACATCGCTACCTACTGCGCATCCACGTCACCTTTATTTTATTTATTTTTATTTTTTTTTTTTTTTATTTTATATTTTATTTTATTTTATTTTATTTTATTTTATTTTATTTTATTTTATTTTATTTTATTTTATTTTATTTTATTTTATTTTATTATTTTATTTTATTTTATTAGACCAGTGATGTGTTATTGATAATTTCAGCCCATGTGTGCTATTTTTTTGTTTTCTTTCTTTTTTTATTTACTTTGACTTTTTTCTTTCCTCGGATCTTGAGAAATACCATTTTATCATCAAATAAAACCAATATGGTTATTTCATAAAGGCTTTGAATTGTTTTAAAAATTGATTTGCAATTTTTTAAATATAATTACACAGCCTGTTCATGATTTATTTCATTACTATTTTTTTTAAGTATGATTAATAGCACACTCGTAGCAGTGTGATATGGCTGTATATCGGCACTGGTGGGAGGTGTGCGTTTGCTCGAGGCTGCAGGTCGAATGCCTTGGTGTCCCACCAGTGATGATATACAGCCATATTGCACTGCTACTAGTGTTATATTGCGTTTCTACAACAGTTTGACGGCATAATCGTGTATATAAAAAAGAAAATCAAACACTGAGAGTCTCAAATTCCTTTTGTATGAGGAACTACTTTCTTCCGCCGTTCATTCACATCTGCAGCTTCACTGTCAGAACAGCAGAAGCCACTACTAATTCATCAACGTCACTTTAGAGCTAGTATTTGAATGATTCTCTAGCGTAATGTCTAAAGTGATGACAAAACAGGTGATTTTGCTTACATTTTAAGATTATAAGGCTGATAAGCATGAAGTGGCATCAGTCTATAGAGATTCCCCAGTATTTTTCTGTTGCAATCGGGATATTACAATAATTAACCCTGAAAAAGCCAAAGCAAAGCAAACACTAATAGATTACTATGGTATAATTACAGCACTACAACAAGCACTACTTCAAAAGAGAGAGATCGACTTAGAAAGCCACTTACCTGTGAATGATTTGATCAGCTGTAGTTTGAAATTATGCTGTTTTTCTCCTCTAAGGGCTTATTATGCGGCCTCTGTCACCGTCTTGTGTAGGGCTGCAAAAAGATCGAAAAAAGGTCACGATCTCGATTCAACCCTACACACGATCTTAATTCAGCTTTTCTACGATTTAGCCAATTATATTTTCAAGGTCAGGAGAGAAGCTTAAAGGCAGTCGCACAAGTGTTCACAGGAACATGAACACCTTCAAATTGTGTTAAAAGTGTCACATACTGTATTTATAAGGTGTAATTCTCCCAGAAATGTCATTTCTGTCTTCATGTAATGATGTATTTGTGGCCGCACATCATTTAAATGATCATATCGCATTTTACAGTTATGATTACGATAGGCATTTGATATGTTTTTTTTTTTCATACTGTAGCTAACACATAGTGTTGTGCATGAAAATAAATGTTTTACAGTGTCAGTATAGCTACTCTAGCTTATATAATGTTAAATATAATCCAAGAAGAAATCTGATAATGACAAATGTCTGATTTTACCAGTGAAAACAAATGGTCTAATAATGCTGTCAATGACAAATGACAAGCACATGTCTCAAACATAATAATTCAATTTTATAACGGTGAATAGTTCTATTCTGATGTCATCATTTTACTGTGAATTAACAAACAGGACATATTGAAAGTCTGTTCAAGTCCACTAGAATGACTGTACAAAATGTAGCATTTTAAGCAACAGTAGACCTACACATAGGCCTATTATTATTATTATTATTGTTTTACCATACCATCACTTTAGAATTATAAGGTTCTATCTGACATTTTGTCAAAATTGAGTTATTGACATATTCTTATTAAATGACAACTTATTGTTTACATTTTAAGACTTAAAAAAATGTTGCACACATACTGTTTACTATATGGATTGCAAAAACTTTGAAGCTCAATATCTCAAAATCATTCAAGGCAAGGCAAGGCAAGTTTATTTATATCGCACATTTCATACACAGTGGCAATTCAAAGTGCTTTACATAAACAGGAATAAAAGAAACAAGTATAAGAGAAATAAAAATAAAATAAAATAAAAGCTGATAAAATGTGTTATAAAAGAATTAAAAAGAAGAGAAAAACATAGTAGTTCGATCTGTCGGACGTAGCACAGTGCTCATTCAGTAAAGGCACAGCTAAACAGATGTGTTTTCAGTCTTGATTTGAATGTGCCTAATGTTGGAGCACATCTGATCATTTCTGGAAGCTGATTCTAGCAGCGAGGGGCGTAGTAGCTGAAAGCCGATTCACCCTGCTTTGACTGAACTCTTGGGATTTCTAATCTATTTGATCCTAAAGATCTGAGTGATCTGTTAGGCTTGTATTCAGTGAGCATATCTATAATGTATTGAGGTCCTAGGCCATTTAGTGATTTATAGACCAGTAATAATACTTTAAAATCTATTCTGAATGTAACTGGGAGCCAGTGTAAAGACCTGAGGACAGGTGTGATGTGCTCTGATTTCCTGGTTCTGGTCAGAATTCTGGCCGCAGCGTTCTGGATGAGCTGCAACTGTCTGACTGTCTTTTTGGGAAGGCCAGTGAGGAGGCCGTTACAGTAATCCACCCTGCTGCTGATAAAAGCATTCAGACCCAGATAGAACCTTATAATTCCAAGGTGACAATATTTTTGAGAATTAACAATAATAGTAGCCTACTTATAATAACCTTTATTTTAGATCTAAAGAATCGTGAGAAAAAATCGTGATCTTGATTTTATGCAAAAAAAAAAAAAAAAATTGTGATTCACATTTAAGCCGGAATCGTGCAGCCCTAATCTTGTGGAGGAGCATCAACCGTCTTAGCTCTGTTCAATGACAGACTGATGGCGGCCGATGCCCTGTTTCTTCGAAATTATAAATATTTCAAATAAGCCTTATAAATAAACAGAATAGTTGCTATCTAAACAGCTACACTCTTGCTGAAAAAAGCCTCAAAAGTACATTATGTTGTTCAACAGCTGCAATATTTGTCAAACTAGTGAGTTCATTGATCTGCTGTCACTCTATGTACGAGTGCTGTTATTGCAGAATATCACACGGCTATCAGCCAATCAGATTGTTAGCAAAAGAGCAAAGAACAATTTCTACATTTTATTTACAGTTAAAGCCAGCATTATTAGCCCCCTTAAATTATTATTAGCCTCCCTGTTTTTTTTCCCCCAATTTCAGTTTAACGGAGAGAAGATTTTTTTTAACACATTTTTAAACATAATAGTTTTATTTGTTTATTTTTTATGAGTACATAACTCATTTCTAATAACTGATTTATTTTATCTTTGCCATGATGACAGTAAATATTATTTTACTAGATATTTTTCAAGACACTTCTATACAGCTTAAAGTGACATTTAAAGGCTTAACTAGGTTAATTGGGTTAACTAGGCAGGTTAGTGTAATTAGGCAAGTTATCGTATAACCATGGTTTGTTCTGTAGACTATCAAAAACATATAGCTTAAAGGGGCTAATAATTTTGACCTTAAAATGGCTTTTAAAAAATTAAAAACTGCTTTTATTTCAGCTGAAATAAAACCTATAAGACTTTCCCCGGAAGAAAAAAAATATTATCATACATACTGTGACAATTTCCTTGCTCTGTTAAACATCAGTAGGGAAATATTTCAAAAAGAAAAAAAAAATTCAAACGGGGGCTAATAATTCTGACCAATATATACTCAATATATATATTGATTATATTTATATATATATCAATATCTTTATTCTATATATATATATATATATATATATATATACACACACACACACACACACACACACTGTAATGTAGAAATAGTTCTTTGCTCTTGTTAATTCATTAAATAAAACTAGTTTAGTCATTTTCAAAAATAAACTTTACTAAAAAATGACTTTTTTTCTCTGGAATAGAGAAAAATATTTAATATTTATAGCTGTCACAATCATCTAAACTGTAATTTACAAAGTTTTTTTTCCTGGCAAGAATTTACTGGCAAATGTAGCTGTACAGTATCTGTTGCATGTTCTCACCTTTATGGAACAGACTTGAACACATTTATTTATAGCCGTCTCAGTTAATTGATGTTATGATGCAAGTATGTTTACTCTACAAAAAAAAAAAAAAAAAAAAAGTTGGCCCACATAGAGTCTTATTAGAGGAGGTTTATCATTTTCTTCTTCATTTCTGTCATGCTGAAATTCTTCAAGCGTGAACCTGCATGTGCTGTGATCAAAGCTTCTTCATGCTTGTTTATTTGACATATCTGTGCTTTTCCACTTGTTTACATACTCTATCGGCACCATCAATTTCTGTGTAAACTACATCAGCGTATCCATGGGAAATTAAACCTGGCCACAGATGCTTTGTATATGATTTATCTGCTAATATGAGGTAAATAACTTGATTTCCCTTGTGGTGAACTGATGTTTTCTATTCTGCTTATCATAATAACATGAGTAAAGCATAATTTTTCCAAATTTACCAGTGCAACTTATACTACACACACTCTTTATAATCCTTACAGTATTGTCCTATTTTAAAAAGGACATATTATACTAATTTTCATAAGATTTTCCACACATTGTTTGTTTTAGCTTGTCACCTTTACTCAACTTATATGGTGACCGTGCTGTTTCGTGCATGTCCCTTTAAATGCAAATGAGCTGCTGCTTTTGAAGATGGCGGAGCATTTACACGCTATACATGTCTGACAGAAGTAACAAATCAAGTGAACCTCACAGCAGAAACGTCAGAAATCACGAGTACTGGATTGAAACCTTACAGTGGGATCATGATGAAGAGGTTACAACTTCTAGACCGACCAAGGACATTTTCTGAACGGTTAGTGGACACATTTATGTAGTTCTGAAGTAAAGTTGATTCAGACTAACTGTTAGAGAACACTAGCAAATTGGCAAATAAACATTAATACAAAGCTGTTTACATATTAAGTCTACTTAAAAAGTCACTATACAGTGCAAAGTAAATGTAAAGTTAGGTTCATAAATTTTACAGATGGTGACCGTCTGGTCTCTGTAAAAGAAATATAGAAAAAGAAAATGGTGATGCTAGCTTTAGCCATATTAGCCGAAAATCCAATACTCCAATAATACCTGCCATGAGTATAACCGCATTTGCCATCGGGTATAATCACACTCGTATGAGAATTTTAATCCAACGTCAGTGCCTGAAAGCTCCGCCCTTTCCGCAGCCGTTGAACGCGTGAAGTATCCAACATTCCTTATTATTTTGAGCTGAAACTTCACATACACACTCTAGAGCAGGGGTGCCCAAACTTGTTCTTACGAAGGGCCAAAAAACAAACTTGATTGAGAGCTGTAGGCTGAAGGTAAATATACTGTAAACAAATGTAACTCTATTACATTAAAATTGCCATGGGTAATTAATAATAAAAAAAAAAAACTAGAAAACATTGCTTAATATTAACCTATACAGTATATTTTAAAAATGTATAATGAATTTTAACAGTTAAGACAAAAACACTCCTATTTATCACAGAATAGAGTTTAATGTCGAATAAATGTGTTAAGCTGCACCTGTTTTTGCCTTGATTTGATGTCTCGCTGATGTCTTCTGCATTGTTCTCAGTCCGTAGTGTGACAGTATTGACATTTTTGACCAGATTCATCTACAGCATTTAATTGAAATTTAATTGATGTTATGCTATATTAGAAATGACGATCTCAGTTTAAGGCATTCGCCCCCCAACCCTCCCCATCAGTCTCTTTTCAGACTGTATGGTGAGCCAAATCAAGGTTACTATGGACCACTTCGGCCCGCGGGCCCTAGTTTAGGCATCTCTGCTCTAGAGACACCAGAGACTTATTTTAGATCTTGTAAAAGGGGCATATTTGTCCACTTAAAAAATTATTTATATATATATATATATATATATATATATATATATATATATATATATATATATATATATATATATATATATATATATATTACTATCATACATAGGATTGACAATATTTATAAGACTATTTCAGTGTGAATGCACTACTCACACGTAGTGCGAAAATGGCGTAAAATAGTGTATAAATATGCGATTTGGGATACACCTGTATTTATTTTATTTTTTACACTTTCATATACACTATACCCTATATTTGCTTTTCCAGTAACTTTTCAGCTATCTAAATGGTGTATATGCACACAGACTTTTAATTTCAGCCAGCCAGTCAGCATCAGCACGTCCGGTAAACTGTCTTTCCATTATATAATTGCCATGTTTAAGGTCTAATTACTTGCATGTAAAAAGTCTTCTTTAACAGTTTTAAGAGTTTTACTTTAACAGTGATCTTCACTGCCTGATAGATATATGATATTAAGGGAGTCTCAGACCGTACAAGAAGCACTGCATTAAATTCCATTTTCTTAGTTCTTAGTCTTAGTTTTAAAATGGAATTTTAGAATGAGAACGATCCACATCCACACTGTGTTTTACCTAGCATTTCTGAACCGCTCTCTATCCACACTATACCTCTGAAAACGTACATCACATGACTAGGGCTGGGTATCGAGTTCGATACTTTTTAAGCACCGACCGAACCATCTCGATACTACCGAGTATCGAAAAAATCATTTTCGTTCGGTACCAAATTTCGATACCCAAGGGTATAATCTTGTCAATGTCAGTGAGCACCACTCGGAGAAAACCTGCATCCTTAATGTGCCCGGACCAAATGCTGGTGATTGGTTGCGGCGGCGAGGCTGTCTTAAAAATCAATAGTTTACGGCGGTTACGCCCACTTGCGCAGAGCTTGTCAAATTGTCAAACAGACATACAAAATCAGTTCACTTTTAGCACTTCTTGCTTGTGTATCGTTAAAGTTTTAAGGCCCCGTTTACACTGCAGATAAATGTGACCCAATTCCGACTTTTATGTTCATAACTTTGTTCGTAACTTATCTTTATTTAATTATGATTTGGTTATGGGTAAATCAAAGACCATGCAGGTCAGGTAGTTGAAACGGTAGGCTACAAATAATTAATTTGTTATGAATTAATGAATTATTCATAAATAATTAATTCACCGCTGCCTACGACGACGATGTCATCGACCATCGCGATGTTTCAAATTAGACATCGTACGATGCCAAATTGGTCGACATTGCCCAACCCTAAAGCCAGCAGTACCTAAATGATGTGAACTGTTACTAAAGTGCTATAACTTCTAATTCCAACAACAAATTATTTCAAATTAATAACATTTATGATTGCACAGAACAAAGAAAGTGAGGATTTATTTTATTATTATTATTATTATTATTATTTTAACAGGCTATATTTGCCTGTTTAATATTATTATTTGAAAAAGATAAGGTCCCAAAAATTCATAACTGTTTCCAGTTAAGCAATTTTTTTTCATAGTATCTGCTTATTAGAAGCCTATTGCATAGGTCAGTTCATCTATTTTTGAGATTAACAGCAAACTAGTATACGTGTGCTTTGCTAGGGCTGAGCAGGTTTCTGATGGGGGTTATAGCCTTTATGGCCTTTATGACCATATGACCAACTTTATGGCCGACACTGTCTCAACCATGGTTGTAGGATCACAGTTGGCTAGACAAACTCTCAGCTTTTGATTTTTGTCAGTTTGCTTCTGTTTACGTGGTTGTTTGCTTCCAATATGCAATCACTTGGGGAAAAAAGCATTTGAGCAATTCCATGCAAATGTCAACCTTGCCATGAAAAATATAAAGTTTTCTCCAAAACAGCAAAACCCTAAGTTGTTTGTGTAGGCTTGTATCTTACAGTGCTGTAAAAATACTCAAAAATGTCTGTCAACTTTTTCAAAAGGATTTTTTTTATTATTTAGATAAGTCACACAAGTGCCAATTTCACATCTGTCACATTCATCACGGTCAGATCAAGATTTTTTTTCCATATAAAATGTTGCAAAGATGCTAAATAAAATAAAACAATTTTGTTTGGCAAAGATGTATCTTCTTATCTTTTTGATTAGTATTATTTCTTTTGGGTTGTGCAGTTTAATTCGCAGATCTTGTAAAAAGTATGTTGTATAAATGGTCACATCTGTAATGAATGTTTAATTCCGTAAATTAATATGAAACGTGATTTTTTTCGGACCCCTTGATTAGTTGTTTTTTGGAAGTATAAACAGTCTGTATGGTTCAATATGCTGTTAACATACATTCTCTGTTAATTTATATTTCATGATTTTTCCACAAATGTCACATCCATAACATATAATATTGCCGTCTGAGAGTGAAAAATATGTTCACAATTTGGGTGACACGATGGCTCAGTGGTTAGCTCTGTCGTCTCACAGCAAGAAGGTCATTGCTGGGTCAGTTGGCATTTCTGTGTGGAGTTTACATGTTCTCCCCGTGTTCACGTGGGTTTCCTCCGGGTGCTCCGGTTTCCCCAACAGTCCAAAGACATGTGCTATAGGTGAATTAAAATAAACTAAATTGGCCGTAATGTATGAATGTGAGTGAGTGTTTATGGATGTTTTCCAGAACTGAGTTGCAGCTGGAAGGGCATCCGCTGTGTAAAACATATGCTGGATAAGTTGGCAGTTCATTCTGCTGCAACTGCGTGATGCTATCATGTCAATATAGACCAAAATCTCTGAGGAATATTTCCAGTACCTTGTTGAATCTATGCCACGAAGGATTAAGCCGGTTCTGAAGGCTGGTACTAGTAAGGTGTACCTAATACAGTGGCCGGTGAGTGTATAATATATTAGAAGAGTGTCCTCATGCAAGCATAATATTTTAAAAATCCATGAGCTAAATAATTATTTCGTCTATTAAATTTTTTTGTGCGGTGCAAATTTTTTTGTGGAAGTTAAAGTTTTGTCATGCAGTCATCATTATCATTTAAGAATCTTTTTTAGCAGGATGTTTATTCGCTGATGAATGCAAAGTAAGGTTGTTGTGACAGGAAGATGCCTTCGATATCACTCAGCGATTAATCACGCCATTTTTCTGTTGACTCTGCAGGAAACTGTAACAAATCCGTCTGTAAGCATTAATCGCTACTGCAAACAAGGCTGTTCAATACTACACACAACGTCACATCTATCGGCTCACCAGTGATATCTAAAATTCAGGCCTTGAGCGTAATGTGAGCTGACAGGCTGAAAGCGTATATTGTCCAGTCAGTTTGTCATATTGATTCAGCGCTGTCTTTAATTGGACTGTCTGTGGGAAAAGAAGTCGCCGGTCGATATTGTAGCAGAAAGACCCTTTGATTAACTCACATAAAACATCTGAAAGCAACCTTTTGAGCGATCCAGTTTTTTGGGAGAAAAGTGCTAAACATTTTACAACTAGTTTATATCTTCTCTGCGGCTCTCGCCTTATTTTTTTAAAGCCTGTTTAATTGAAATACATTCAGTTTTATATGCGTTTATTGCTCGTTTATCGCTGTTTAAGATTTAATTATGTGTTCCGAATCTTTTATGAAGACATTTGCAGTATTATTCTGATCACACTGTGTGAGTCTTCGGCTTTATGAGGCTGAAGGAATGGATAGGATTGTTCTGCTCCATAAAGTCTGAATGCTAGAGAGTAACACATCTCACAGCCAGCAGTCTGGTTGCCAGATTAATGCTTTTCGTATGCAACACATTTTTGGATTTGACTTCGGTGTGAGTTGTAGCCTTCACTAAAAAGAAATTACATGAGTCATTCTGTGAAACGAGGGCCATTTGTGTCCACAGCATAAACAAAACACTGCAATCTGCCATTATTTCGCAAGTTTAAATAGGGGAATGCTTATTAAAGGGGACCTATAATGCAAAATCACTTTCATAAAGGGTTTAAACACAGTCGTGTGGCAGCAGTCTGTGAATATAACCAAATGTATGATAAAAATTTATTAATTTTATATTTAATAATCATAATGCAGTCTGCAGAAACACATGGTTGACATTCTCCCTTTGTAGTTGTCCAGAGGGGGGAATCCCCACCCATTAGCGATGATCTCTCCCTCATTAGCATAAGATGTTAGTCTTGTTTTTGAATCTACCACTATGCTGATACATAGGTGTTTATAGCTCCGCCCTGTTTTGAAAAGAGCACAGTCTCATTTGAATTTAAAGCGACAGTCAATGGCACAATTTGGATGAGGGGCAGTTTCAAATTGATATAAAACATTATTTGAGTTGTATTCTGAGCTGAAACTTTACATACACACACTAGAGACATCAGAAACTTATTTTAGATCTTGTAAAAAGGGGCATATTAGGTTCCCTTCAAAATAATACACAGGGTGATTCAAAAAGAATACCACAACTTTGAAAATTGAGAACTCTGCAAAGAAAAGTAAGCTCTTTTAGTTGTCGATTTAAGAAAGCTCTGAAGTTTCACATTGAGGAAATAAAAGAAGGAATAACTGCAGCTATCCAAACTGTCACGCCCAAGATGCTACAGAGAGTGTGAAACAAGTTCAAGTATCGGGTTGATGTCACTCCAGTGTATGGAGGGGGTCATATTGAACATGTATAAACTTGTTTTCTGCTTAATTTTTCAAAGTTGTGGTATTCTTTTTTTAATCACCCTGATTATGTTTTACTATCATACATAGAATAGAGGATATTTGTTAAAATGACAAATTAAAATTGATTATTATGTGTAATGTGTGTATAAAACCACTTGTAAATGTATATTTTATGTAGATTTTTAACAGATTAATTTTTAATTCCAACATTTATTTAATCATGTTGTGAGAAAGAGGTGCAATTGTTTGAGCTTTTAGATGAGCCCATTCATATGTAGGCAGATTTTTTTTCTCTTCATTTTTTTTCATGCTTGACTGGATTCTTGTTGCAAATAAAACAAAAAACCAGTGTTTGATTTTTGACTGTTTGATTTGATTATTTATGAAAAAAAAATCAGATTCATGAATGTTATTAATGAGGCGATGCTGTGGCGCAGTAGGTAGTGCTGTCGCCTCACAGCAAATAAGCCTCTGGTTCAAGCCTCGGCTCGGTCAGTTGGTGTTTCCATGTGGAGTTTGCATGTTCTCCCTGCATTCGCATGGGTTTCCTCCGGGTGCTCCTGTTTCCCCCACAGTCCAAAGACATGCGGTATAGGTGAATTGGGTAGGCTAAATTGTCCATAGTGTATGATTGTGAATGAGTGTGTATGGATGTTTCGCAGAGATGGGTTGCAGCTGGAAGGGCATCCGCTGCATAAAACATGTGCTGGATAAGGGGATAAGGGGGGGGGGGGATAAGGGTCTAATTGAGATTACAATCTTTTTTTGATTAATCATGCAGTCCTATTGTACGTTTATACAGTGTATATTATACAGCAACACTGTTAGTCTACTGTCAAAAATTAAAAAACTTATTAACTATTTAATTCAATTCAATTTTCAATTCAATAATTGTTTTTATAAAGTTTACATTAAAAAAGAATATACATACATATGTACACTGTAAAACCCAAAAAGTTAAGATAACTCAAACCGTTTGAGGAAACCGATTGCAACAAACCATTTAAGTTCAAAGACTAATCCTAATGAGTACGGTGCACTTACTCCATTTGAGTAAATGAAGCAATTTGAGCACAGTAAAATGCAATTAATGAATAGAACTCAAACCAACTGAGTACTATAAAACCCAATAAGTTAAGGCAACTTAAAGAAGAAACTGATTGCTACAAACCATTTGAGTTAAAAAACTAATCTATATGAGTACTGTGAACTTACTCCATTTAAGTTGAAGTAATGAGGTCCTTAATTAACTCATTACCTTCAACACTGAGTTCAAAACTCTTTTCAATTGAGTAGAATTAACTTTCAGTAAATTTTGAGTTAACTACACTCATTTCATTTGATAAAGTTGACTGTTGTGTTTTAAAGTGTATTAAAAACATAGTATAACACATAATAATTAAAATATCAATAATATATCATAATATTCAATATATCGTATTATTATAATTATACATATATGTAACTAGTTAACTAATATTCTTTTACTGCAAAAAATACTTTTCTGAAACATGTTGGTTTTTCTTGCATGTCAATGAATGCTTTTTCCACTAGTTTTTGTATTGTTTCTATTCCATATCTTACAATTCTCAAATCAAGAAGCATTTTCTAGACAAGCAAAAACTTCTTAAGAGGTTCATCAAACATATTTAGCCTGCTTTTTCCTGATTTTTATCATGGAAAAAACAAACCATTGAATGCTGCAGTTCAACCAGAAACAGGATTTGCAGAGGGCCGTGAAATAAGTGTTGAGAGTTTGCTGCGTGCTGCAAATGAGTGTGAGTGACATAAAGTGTGTGATTGATGGGGATCTGCTGAAGCTCAGGTGCTCTTCATCCTGAGCTGAACTCTGTTCTCATGTCCTCTTGGCCAGCGCTCCGCTTTAGTGTCTGGATGTGTGCCCACGTTTCTGACCATGACTGAAGGCTTGGCAGATGCCCAATCACTGTGAGTCAACTGCTTATTCATAATGGCACAAACTAGATTTGGATTTCCTAAAGAAAATACTTGTGATTGCTTTGCTTGAAAAGTATGGTGGTTTTTTTTTTGGTTGTTGAGTTTAATTCACTATGTTCACACGGACATAAATCTAATTATTTTCCTTAATCTGAACAAGATAATATTATGATTAAGGTGTTTACATGAGTTCCTTTCATGTTCCCATTTTACATGTTATAGTACATAGTTCAATTTAAATTATTACATCAACAATCTACTCTATTTTCATGCAACAAATTTAGTTTTTAATTTTCCATTACACTAATTTCAAGATTAGTGTAGACATATTCCAAGTCCCCCGAAAAGGCTGGTCGTCCAAAAAAGACATATTCATGAGGACATCTTTATAGATATTCTTTTCAACATTTTAAAATCACTCTTAAATAAACAAGAGATTAAATAGCGAACTGAAATGTCATCATAACTTATTATCAATATCGATACGATGTGATATTGTGTAATATAATATTAGGTCTAAGGTATGATTATGCCGATGAGTAGGCCCTGTGACATGCTGTTTCACACTAACAGAGGCTAGTATGTCTAAGAAGGCCAGACTTAAAGCATCTTTTTTATCGTCTATATGAATATTAAAATGAACAGTTAAACCTAATCTGTGGCCGGAACTATTTCGGATAAGAAATCAGCAAATCCTTTGTGAGTCGGTGTGGTGGCTATATACAATTGCCAATATAAATTTAGATTTAAATGTATTGTTTATATTGCACACTGAAATATACAACACTATTACTACAAATTAATTATATTTGAAGTCAGATCGCTGCGTGACACTACATATTACCATATATTATGCCAACGCCGCCACCTTTCCCTTTGAAATGAGGCTTGTGTTTGTAATGATATCCGTCAGGTGAAGATTCATTTAGGGTCATGTAATTGTCTGGTTTTAGCCAGGTTTCTGTTAGACAGAGTGTATCTAGTAATGTTCAATCATCCTAGTTTTATTTTTTGATTACCTTTATTTTTTTACTTTAGGAACATCAATTAGATTGTTACCTTTGAAAGAGTTTGGAAGTTTTAAAATCACTCTTAAATAAACAAGAGATTAAATAGGGATCTGAAATGTCATCACTCTGCTGCACAACTTCAACATTATCAATTTCAATACCATGTCATAATATTTGGTCTAAGGTATTATTATGCCGATGAGTAGGCCCTGAGACATGCTGTTTCACTCTAACAGAGGCTAGTATGTCTAAGAAGGCCAGACTTAAAGCATCTTTTTTATTGTCTATATGAATAATAAAATCACCAACAGTAAAAACTATCTGTGCCCAGAACTATTTCAGATAAGAAATCAGCAAATTCTTTTGTAAAGTTTGTGTATTTCCTTGGAGGCCTATATACAGTTTATATTGCACACTGAAATATACAACACTATTACTTCAAGTGAATTATATTTGCAGTCAGATTGCTGAGTGACACTAAAAATATTACTATATATTATGCCAACGCCTCCACCTTTTCTTTTAAGATGAGGCTCACGTTTCTAATGATATGCGTCAGGTGAAGACTCTTTTAGGGTCATGTAATCGTCTGGGTTTTAGGCAGGGCTCTGTTAAAGTGCATCTAGCTTTAGATCGGTTATCAAATCATTAACAAAAAGAGTTTTAGAGGAGAGTGATCTAATATTCAATCATCCGAGTTTTATCTTTTGATTACCTTTATTTTTTTATTTGTTAAACATCAATTATTGTTACCTTTAAAAAAAAGTTTGGGAGTTTTTTATATTTAGAGGTTCGGGGAACAGACACAGTGTCTATGTTATATCTAGGTGGCTCTATATGCTGCAGATTATCTGAGTTGGGTAAACTGTGGAGACTAGGAGACGGATGGTTTAGCCAGTCTGTCAGCTCCCTGACCTGGCCCCCAGTTAGTCAAGTGCCAACACTAAGGGTGTTTTCACACCTGCCATATTTAGTTCGGTTGAATTGCTCAAGAGTTCTTTTTGTGTGGTTCGTTTGGGCAGGTGTAAATGTAGAAATCGCACTCAAGTGCGCACGTTTGTGGTGAAAACATGATCCGAACTAGAACAAACCCATCCGCAAAAAGTACAGGGCCTGTTTGGACTAATCCAGCTGCCATAGTCCGATACATTATGCATTATGTGGAGGAAAAATATTTGTTGACAGTGCTCTACCAACAAATTTAAACAGAGAGAGAATGGGAAAAATATTACCTGATGGATCGTTGGTAACATTTCCAGAAGATGACCATGTCGCAGTTTAGCTAAATTAATTCACGCCTCCTCCTGAAGTGACTTGCGATGTGCCTTCTCCATTTGCAATGCATTAAAACACTGTTTTCCAGCCGCAGCCACGCTTCATTCTCAATATATATAGTTTGTCTAAAGTGATGAATACAATCTATTTAGCATACTATGACCAGGGATACAATCAGCCAGCACAGTCGTCTCTTCTTAGTAAAAAGCAACATTTTGTGTCTGCAGGTTTGTTTACTTGCAGGAGTTCCATTGGCATTTTCCGGCACATTATTCTGACCAATTGAAAAGCAGTTTAGGAAATACGTTCAATAACATCTGGCCAATGAGTGATGTGGATTTTGTCACATGACAGCATTTTGGTTCTTTTCAACTGGTTCAGACCAAAGCAATCAGTGTGATGTGAAAACGACCCAAAAACAGCAAAAAAAATAAGTAAAAAAATCGCTGCAATGTATTATTTGTTGCCCTTGGTCTAGAACAGGGATGGGCAAACTTGATCCTGGAGGGCCGGGTATCCTGCATAGTTTTGCACCAACCCTAATCAAACACACCTGCTTGTAGCTTTCTAGTGATCTTGAAGACACTAATTAGGGTGTTCAGGTGTGTTTGATTAGTGTTGGAGCAAAACTCTGCAGGGACACCGGCCCTCGAGGATCAAGTTTACCCATGCCTGGTCTAGAACAATTGAACTGAACCACAGATGTGAAAGCACCCTAAGACTATCAGTCCGATTACTAGAGAGGAGAGCTGCCCCAGTCCGGGTGGGATGTAGACCATCTCTCGTCAACAGGTCAGGTCTACTCCAGAAACTTGGCCAATTGTCTACAAAACCTATTATTAAGTGCACCACTTAGACATCCAGCCATTGAGTGATGAGAGTCGGCTGTGGAACTCATCACCACGTCCCTTAAATCACATCACTTGAATAATTAAATTTACATATTCTTCACGTTAGTCGCTTTCTGAAACCATATGAAATACTTTCTATCACCACTCACTAAAGATTTCACTTTGAAACTGCTGTAAAATGTTCAAGAAGCAATTCAAGCATGTTTTTTTCTCGAGCCTCCATTGGTTTCATTTTTTTTTTTAAATATCTGAATTCTAGACTTTTTTCCCCTCATGAAACATCTGACATGTCCAGTGTCCAGATGATTTGTCAAAGTTGAGCAATATGTTCTAGTCTGCCTGTGTTTGTTGCTCAGATGTATTTTTCATGACAGTACAGTTGGACATGAGCCGATGAATGTAACTGACAGGAACACAAGCATCTGTTCTTCCAGACAGCTGATGCTATACAAAACTGAAGATCTTGGTTATTTTAGCTACACGTTGCCTTATATTGCATGTTTTATCATGTTTAACTCAACTGTCTTTTGCGCTCAGATGTGCTGGCATAATGAGCGGCTGTGTGTGTTACTGAACGAGGCTCTTGGGATCGATGATTTCTGCTTAAATGCTCTGAGTGAGAGGTCACTTCGGTCTCCTCCGGGACCTCGGCCAAGACTTTTGGCATTTGTGTTTGTCCTTCTCCACCCAACAGCTCTTTACAGGGCTGTACAAGTACTCCAGAAATATAGAAAAGAAAAAACAGATACTGAGGTAGAAATATACTCAATTAAACGTACAAATATTTGTTAAAACTACTTGCTTGATTACATTTTTTGATTAAAAAATGAAAATTTTCCAATCAAAAAATAAAAACGGGGACACTTTTTTATGTAGTCTTACTAAATCATTTTGTGCAAAGTAAAATAAATGGCATCAAATATTTTTCAGAGATATAAAGTTTTGGTTTATCAAATTAATGCAGTGGCAAAGTTTAAAAACATCTATCTAGTGCAGGCATGGGCAAACTCGATCCTCGAGGGCCGGTGTCCCTACAGAGTTTTGCTCCAACACTAATCAAACACACCTGAACACCCTAATTAGTGTCTTCAAGATCACTAGAAAGCTACCAGCAGGTGTGTTTGATTAGGGTTGGTGCAAAACTATGCAGGACACCGGCCCTCCAGGATCGAGTTTGCCCATCCCTGATCTAGTGCATGCAAAAGATTATTTTTGTCGTGCAGCAAACATTGATACAATATAATTATTTTCAAATAATTAGAATAATTAATGAGCAGTTAATTTAATTTAGGGCAGCACAGTAGCTATGTGGTAAGCAATATAGCCTCCCAGCAAGAAGGTCGCTGGTTTGAGTCCCGGCTGGGCCAGTTGGCATTTCTGTGTGGAGTTTGCATGTTCTTCCCGGGTTGGCTTGGGTTTCCTCCTGGTGCTCTGGTTTCCCCCACATTCCAAAGACATGCACTATAGGTTGATTGAATAAGCTAAATTGACCGTAGTGTATGAGTGTGTGTGTGTGAGAATGTCAGAGTGTGTGGGTGTTTCCCAGTACTGGGTTGCAGCTGGAAGGGCATGC
The DNA here is from genome assembly GCF_903798145.1 of Danio aesculapii. Taxonomy (NCBI): domain Eukaryota; kingdom Metazoa; phylum Chordata; class Actinopteri; order Cypriniformes; family Danionidae; genus Danio; species Danio aesculapii. Next base: position 42,538,283 of record NC_079453.1, read on the forward strand.
GCTACGTAAACCATATGCTAGAATAGTTGGCGGTTCATTTCGCTGAGGTGACCCATGATAAATAATGGACTAAGCTGAAGGAAAATGAATGAATGAATAATTAAACTCAGTGCTGTTTTTTTAATATTTGAAGCATTTAATCTTTATTTTTCTTTCTTTCTTTCCTTATTTTTTGGCATGTATTCATCACTGATTTAAATGGCTCTCAATTTAGTTGAGTAATACCTTGCTTTTTCAGACTTTATGGTGAACTTTATTAATGAAGCTGAAACGTGTTGGTTCTTCTTGCATGTCAAGCACACATTTTAGTTTCCATTGACCATATTTGATATGTATAAAATAAGAAAATACAACATTTTGGATTTATATGTTTTTCTTTGCATTCTGTGAGGTTTTGAGATATTCAGTTAAAGCCATATTGCACTCTATATTTATTTATTTATGAGTTTTCTTTTGGCTTAGTCTCTTTTTCAGAGGTCGCCACAGCGGAATGAACCATCAACTATTCCAGTAAATGTTTTACAAAGTGGATGCCGTTCCAGTTGCAAACTGTTACTGGAAAATATCCATACACGCTCATTCACACTCAAACACTATGGGCATATGCATGTCTTTGGACTGTAGGGGGAACCGGAGCACCCAGAGGAAACCCACGCCAACACAGGGAGAACATGCAAACTTCACACAGAAATGCCAACTGACCCAGCCGAGGCTCGAACCAGGGACCTTCTTGCTGTGAGGTGACATTGCTAACTACTGAGGCAACGTGCCGCCTTGCATTCCATATACTGTAGCAAAAAAAGGATCAAAATAGATAGATAGATTTTTACAAATAAAAAAAGGAAACACATTGCATAGTGTTTGTGTGTGTTACAATATGTAAATAGTGTTGACAAAAATTTCCTAGAACTGGGTTGCTGTAAGCGCACCTGCCGCATAAAACATATGCCAGAATATTTGGCAGTTCATTACGCTGTGGCAACACATGAAATTTAACGGACTAAGCAGAAGTAAAATGAATGAATGAATGTTGACAAAATATCAGAAAGAGCAATAATTCTAAGATGTAACGTATATAAAGTATATAAAAACAAACATAAGGTGTATATACACTCATCGGCAACTTCATTAGGTACACTTTACTAGTATCGGGTTGGACCCTCTTTTGCCTTCAGAGCTTCCTTAATCCTTCATGGCATAGATTCCACAAGGTACTGGAAATATTCCTGAGATTTTGGTCCATATTGACTTTATTTGCTGGCTGCACATCTATGATGCCAATCTCCTTTTCCATTAGATCCCAAAGGTGCTCTATTGGATTGAGCTCTGGTGACTGTGGAGGCCATTTGAGTACAGTGAACTCATTGTCATGTTCAAGAAACCAGTCTGAGTTGATTCACGTTTTATGACATGGTGCTTTATCCTGCTGAAAGTAGCCATCAGAAGATGGGTACACTGTGGTCATAAAGGGATGGACATGGCCAACAACGATACTCAGATGGGCTGTGGTGTTGACGCAATGCTCAATTGGTATTAATGGGCCCAAAGTGTGCCAAGAAAAAATTCCCAACACCATTAAACCACCACCACCAGCCTGAACTGTTGATACAAGGCTGGATGGATCCATGCTTTCATGGTGTTGACACCACATTTTCACCCTACATCCAAATGTCGGAGCAGAAATCGAGACTCATCAGAACAGGCAACGTTTTTCCAATCTTCTATTGTCATGTTTTGCTGAGCCTGTGCTAACTGTAGCCTCAGTTTCCTGTTCTTAGCTGACAGAAGTGGCACCCGGTGTGGTCTTCTGCTGCTTGAGCCCATCTGCCTCAAGGTTGGATGTGTTGTGTGTTCAGAGATGCTTTTCTGCATACCTCGCTTGTAACGAGTGGTGATTTGAGTTACTGTTGCTTTTCTATCAGCTCAACTCAGTCTGGGCATTCTACTCTGACCCTTTTATCAACAAGGCATTTGTGCCCACAGAACTGCCGTTCACTGGATAGTTTCTCTTTTTCTTTTACCATTCTCTGTAAATCCTAGTGATGGTTGTGCGTGAAAATCCTAGTAGATCAGCAGTTTCTGAAATACTCAGACCAGCTGTCTGGCACCAACAACCATGCAATGTTTAAAGTCACTTAAATCACCTTTCTTCCCCATTCTGATGCTCGGTTTGAACTGCAGCAGATCATCTGGATCATGTCTGCATGCCTAAATGCATTGAGTTGCTGCCATGTGATTGGCTAAGAAATTTGCTTTTAAAAAAACAGTGTACAGGTGTGCCTAATAAAGTGGCCGGTGAGTGTACTCAGGCAGTAAATTATATTTGAGTGAATTACAAATCCCCAAGTATAATAAGTGAAGTATTTTAGACCTTTGGCTCTGTTCTGTGTGTGATTTCTCTTACATTGACCTCTGCTGAAAGAGAAGCAGATAAAATGAAGGTCAGGTTTTGTGGGATTTTTCTGTGAAGTGCCGATAGAGAATTTCCTCTTATTTGTATACACTCAAGATCAAGCTTAATGGCTTTTCATCAAAGTCAGAGATGCAGAGGAGAGTTTGAGCTCCAGCAGACGCGATCAAAGAGCAGAGGCTTCAGCCAACTTACTATTCAAATACTGTCAGATCAGAAAAAAATGGACTGTAATCAGAGTAAACGCTCAATCTCAGCTGCAGAGCATTTCATCTCCCAAAAACAACTATTCTTTTATCATAATCAGAGCTTTTAGAAAAGTCAGGGTCAGAGGTGCTTCAAGCATTAAAACAATAAGTATACTGTACTGGAATACAGCCTTAGTTTACAATGTGTCCTGTTTTATTTTAGTATTTCTTAGCAAAATAATGGCTTTCATTTTTTTATTCACTACTTTTTGTTGTGTGTGAATTATTCCAAAAGATATTTTCAGGCAAATTTAAATCAAGATGGCAGATTAAAATTATTTGTTTTAATATCCAGAACCAACGTATTAAATAATAGCATTCCCTCCCCCGTTTTTTCCAGTAGGTTTTTTTTTTGTCTGCATTTTTGCTGCTTTTTGTCTAATTTGTGTGCAAGAATTTGAAATACATTTACATTTAGGCCCAATCCAATTCTACCCCTCGTTTAGCATGTTCACATGAAGGGGTGGGGGTGTCCCTATTCTCTTTAGCTTGACTGTGTAGGGCTAGATAGTCCTTGAAATAGAAATGATATTTTTTATTTATTTACATTTTTAAGGTCAATGTTATTAGCCCTCTTAAGAAATATATTTTTGGATTGGCTAAAAAATTACCCTAACCAGCCTAGTTAATCTCGCTAAGTCTTTGAATGTCACTTTAAGCTGAATACTAGCATCTTGACAAGTAAAATATAAATATAAAATATTATATACTGTCATCATTGCAAAAACAAAGAAATTAGTTAATAAGTAACAAGCTATTAAAACTATTTAGCATAAAAAATGTTTCAAAAATCTTCACCCACACATGCAGTATTTATTATTGTATAATATGGATTTATTCATTTATTTGTTTTATTTATCAGCAGCTGTTTCAAGAAAAAAAGAGTATAAAGTAAACTCTTTTCATGCATGGTTGAAGTTGTTGTGGGAACAAATTGATTTAAAAATCATTAAGGAAATAACATCAACAGTAAGAGCTACAGAAAGCGTGACATTACACTGCAGCTGAATCTAAATAAACTGATGCTAAAATACATAAACTATTAATTCTGCACTTGGATGATTCTCTGAGGAACTTTACTGCATGAAATAGAAATGTCTAACGTTTATAACATTAGAAATAGATTTTTTTCAATTTTTGATGATCCTAATGCATCCTAGGTGAATAAAACAATCCAATTCCATTAAAAACGCAAGAATTTCACAGTGAGCCCAAGCTTTTATGTACAGTACATTAGGGGTGGGCGGTACACCGGTGTCATAGTCACCACCGGTGTGACATTACGCCATGACATGGATTTTCTAATACCGTAATAAATCAATTATGCGCCTTGAACGGCTGCATTTACATCAATAATAGATAATTCTAAATAATAAGGCATTCAATTTTCTTCAAACGTTCAGTTGTGGTCTGAATACATGTCCTTATACTACAGGGCTCGAAATTGCAACCATTTTGGTCGCATGAGCGCCCGAAATTTAATCTATGCGCCCTCATAATATATTTGGGAGCATTTGTGTGTCTGAATCGGTCTGAATATAATGAACAGGGAGCTTTTGTTACTGCAGGAAATGCAAACGGCTGAAGAGTGAAAAGTGCACAGGTTTGCAAACCTCACCTAAAGTTATAATAATAATAATGGCGCAGATGACAGCGATCATGACATGAGGTAAATGTTGATCCGCCAGCTGAGATCAATCGAGTGTTTTCGGAGAAGGTGCCCGAATCTCGATGCGTTGCATTCACCGCGTGTTCAGCGCAAATGTCCGCTAAATATAAAATCTAACACTGTACACATCATCGCCAAAGAAACTCACCTTTACTAAGTTTACACTGAAACTACGGCTCATAACAAAGAGCGGAATTGCGCTGGTGGTCATCGTGAGAATCCTGCTCTGTCTGCTCATAAATTGGTGCGGCTGACTCGCCTGCTTTATTCCACCAACACAGAGAAATGAAGATCAGCTCATAACGAGACTGAGCATTTACAATGACCCAAACCAAAACTTTTAAAGAGTGATAGAAGTGAAACTTTCTTTTGTCCGTTCTTCCTTGAGATGTATATTATTTTGCTATTGAAAGTAATACCATGATATTATACCGTCACCTTCAAAAGATGAAAAATACCGTGATATTAATTTTAGGTCATATCGCCCACCCCTAAACAAAACAATGATCATGTAAAATCATTGAGTCATGATCAAAGATACTGAGAGTTACTGTATAAGACTCAAGTTTTAACTATATATGAAAAAAATCCTCCTGCTTCACATGAATTCTGCTACATTCAGTTCAGATTTATCCGATGCTTGTAATTGCAGGTTATTATCCGCTTTGCTGTATTTTTTTATTGAACCGTGATTGTTCTTTCTTACAGTCTGTCTTTAGAAAATCACTGTATTGATGATGGCACTGCAAACAAAAGGCAAAGCTATTAGTTTCTTCTGAAACTTTGTCTCAGCCATTGTTTCCATTTTGTTTGCATATTAATAGAAGTAGACGTGGGTGATAATTGATACTTGATGAAATGTTCTTCTGTGCAGTTCTGAATGCAGAGACGTGACAGTCTGCATTCAGATCAACTCTGTGCTTCTTTCTGTGCTGTCAAGAGATTCATCATGCATATAAATGAAAATGTATCACACTTGCTGTTAAAATATAATCATATTCACTGTTTGTAGTGTGTGTGTGATTCTCTAAGAAGTGCTTATAGCAGTTTTGGTTAGTGTGTGTGATTCTGGTATGACATTGTGAGGACCAAATATCCATGCAATATGTGCACATAACTTACATTGTTCCTTACCAAATGTCCCCCAAAAGTATAGCAATACCAGTACATTTTCACCTTGTGTGTACTTTTTTTTGGTCCCTGTGAGGAAAACGGCTTAAAAATCTCACCGAATAAAGTATTTGAAAATGTAAAAGTGCAGATTGTTTCCTGAAAGGGTTGGATTTAGGGGTAGGGTTGGAGTACAGTTTGTACAGTATAAAAACCATTACGTCTAATGAGAAGTCCCCATAAAGATACCTGTACAAGTGTGTGTGAGTGAGACAAACTGTAAAACAAAATACTGCAAAATTTACAGTAACTTACTGGCAAATTTGGTTGCCAGTAAGACAGTAAATTTACAAGTGCAGTGTAATTGCAAACAATTGTAATGTAAAAAAAATATAGCACATCTGTATTGATTTATTTATAGTGTACTTGTAAACTGTAATTATTAATAATTATACAATAATTAAAGTGTACTGGTAAAATTACAGTCTTACTGGCAACCAAATTTTTCAGTAAGTTACTGTCATTTCAACAATATTTTTTTTACAGTGTACTATTGCACAAATTTGTATAATGACATAGTTATAACACAGATATTACAAGGAGGTGACTTATGAAGACATTGCCCATTGCCTTTTTTTCAAAGTACAGAAAATGCTGCCTATATATGTCCCCACAAAAACAAACAAACAAGTTTATACTATATATTGTGTGGGGGTATTCATAACAATAAGTAATTCTTGACCTTATAGGGACATTACAGGGATTAAGTATCCCCTCGTGTATAGTATTAGCAGTCATTTTTAACTTATAGGGACATTATAGGGACCAAATATCCCCTCATGTATAGTAATAGCAGTAATATTTGACCTCATAGGGACATTATAGGGATTAAGTATCCCCTTGTGTATAGTATTAGCAGTCATTTTTAACTTATAGGGACATTATAGGGACCAAAAATCCCCTCATGTATAGTAATAACAGTAATTTTTGACCTCACGGGACAATTTTTTCATGACATTGTGACAACCAAATATCCCCTCATGTATAGTAATAACAGTCATTTTTGACATCATGGGACAATTATAGGGACCAAATATTCCTTCATTTATAGTAATAGCAGTCATTTTTGACCTTATAGGGACATTATAGAGACCAAATATCCCTTCATGTATATTAATAACAGTAATTTTTGGCCTTGTAGGGCCATTTTACTTGACATTGTGAGGGCCAAATATCCCCTCATGTATAGCAGTAATTTGTGACCTTATATGCACATTATAGGGGTTAAATATCCCCTCATGTATAGTAATAGCAGTAATTTGTGACCCTATAGGCACATTATAGGGATTAAATATCCCCTCATGTATAGTAATAGCAGTAATTTGTGACCCTATAGGCACATTATAGGGGTTAAATATCCCTTCATGTATAGTAATAGCAGTAATTTCTGATCTTATAGGGGCATTATAGGGGTTAAATATCCCCTCATGTATAGTAATAGCAGTAATTTGTGACCTTAAAAGGACCAAATATCTCCTCATGTATAGCATTAGCAGAAGTTTTTAACCTCATAGAGTCATTTTTTTTGACTTGAGAACCAATTATGCCCTCATGTATAGTAATAGCAGTATTTCTTTTTACCTTATGGGTACATTATAGGGACCAAATATTCCCTCATGGATGGTATTAGCAGTCATTTTTGAGCTCATAGGGCCATTTTTTCATGACATTCTAAGAACCAAATATCCCCTCATGTATAGTAATAGCAGTGATTTTTGACTATAAAGGGACATTAAAGGGACCAAATATCCCCGCATATATAGTAATAGAAGTCATTTTTGACCTTATTGGGCCATTTTCTCATGACATTGTGAGGACCAAAAATCCACTCATGTATAGTAAAAGCAGTACTTTTTGACCTTATAGGTCCGTTATTTTAGTCTCCATAAGTAAAACAGCTCATAAATCATGCAGAGTTAAGTATGTTACGATTAGGATAAAGGGCTACAGATTACATTGTGTCAATAAATGTCCTCATAAAGACAGTTGAGCAAACAGCTGTGAATGTGATTGTTTTTGATGATTCTGTCAGTCTTTATGGACCTGCAGATCTTCTCTTCATGCCTTCTGGCTCTTCTGGCCTCAGGCTGAGAATTAACACAAATCTCCCAAAGAAACACTCAGAACAGAGAAAGCAGAAGTAACCTGTCTGACTGACTGTTTACATCTCCTATTTACAGAACCCAATGAGAATTAGTCTGGTTTAGCCATCGATAATCTCTTAAAGACTCCGTAAACAAATTACCAGGAATGCCAGACTACAGTTTAATCCAGTTTGAAAATAAAATATGAATATACTGTTATTGTTGTACATAACATACAATCCAGATGAATTTAAGTGCAGAAAAAACTTATGGAATCGAGAATTGCAAACTTATTTTAGCATTACAATTTTTTTAAAATGCATGTTAAAAAATGCAGTATTTTGCAAAAATGTTTTAGAAAAGTTTTATAAAAAATTTTTTGTCAACATATTGGATATGGATATTTAATTTATCATTGCTTATAATTTAAATAATATTAAATATATCATATAAAATTAATATATTAAATATTAAAACAATAATTTAATTATTTAATCTATGGATCCAAAATAATTTTAGAAATTTTATTTTATTTTATTTTATCAACAATAATTAAATTGTTTTGGATCCCAAAACTAATTTAATTCTTTAATTTAATAAATGGATCCTAAATAATTTAATTTTTATTTTTATGTTATTTTTTTTAATTTAATTTAATTTAATTTAATTTAATTTAATTTAATTTAATTTAATTTAATTTAATTTAATTTTTTATTTTATTTTATTTTATTTTATTCTCTAGCCCCACTCAACATTATGACAAGCCAAATCTTTGTTTTTTTTGTCTATCTTGCCTTTAATTATACTGTTTTCATAATAATACATAGGCAGGGCAGACCATAATCATATTATTTAACAAAATTATTTATTTAAAAACTAGTCTACTCAACACAGCAGGACCACTGGCGGATGAGGTTTTTTTTTGCCAATGATTTTATTATGAATGATAATTGTACATCTGTGTTCATACAGCTCCTCTGGGTGATTCTCTTTCATATTTCATAACGGATTGCTCAGTTATTATGCGATGATACAATCAGCAGTGTTAAAGATGAATCTGAATCTGCCATCATTGTCTCCAACACAAAGAGATGAAAGCGATGCAAACACCCGGAGAAAAGCTGAATCAAACGCTCACAGTTGTCATGTTGTGTAGAGCGTATTGTATACGCCTGTGATTATGTGCCATTTTACAGACACGACTAAAAATTTAATCTGAGCAGTGTTTGTGCTGAATGCAGACGATGTGTTGAGGTCTGATCAGTCTAAAGTCCACTGAAACAAACATGCATTAATTCAGCCTGATCTCACAAGGAAACATACTGTAAGTATTTTACGTTTTGTCAGTTTAGTGGCTAATTCGAATGATTTTGTACAAGTTCAGTCGTTATAAAAATGTACGATTTTAAAAGGAGGCGTGGCACCAAACCCCGCCCCTAAACCCTACCATCATTGGTGGATGAGCAAATCATACTAAATTGTACAAATAAGCAGTTGTGGGAAGAGTACTGAAAAATCATACTTAAGCAAAAGTACCATTACTTGCCTAAAAATGAAGTGCAAATAGAGTAAAAGTATCTGTTGTAAATATTACTCAAAGTATGAGTAAAATGTAGACCTTTCAAAAGTACTCAAGAGTAGTGAGTATTACGCTATAAAACGCTGATGCATTTACATGTAATTTGTGGATGTGTGTAAACGTAACATTCTGTAGTATATTTAGTTATTGCCCAGGAGCCACACAACGTCATAAGATGTTAATATTAGGTTAGATTTAGGTTGTGATGTCAGGTGACCAAAATTCAATGTCTCGGCAGCGTCTAAGGGCAACGTTATTTTAATTTCTGATTGTGACATCGAATGACGTTGATTTTAGGTTGTTAGAAACTGACCAAAATCCAGCGTTGAGCCAACATCTTAAACCAACGTCATATTAACATCAAATACCGACATTTATTCGTCAGGTATGGCAACCATCCAACATCTCATAGACGTCATATTGGTAACATCCACACAACGTCAAGCTGTAACATCATTAGACATTGATATTTGGATGTTTAAGACAATTTAAGACATCCGTCATTTTATCATCAGTGACATGCATCTCTGGGTCAATGCGTGTAAAGATTTTGGACATCTTCTTAGACACTTTTAATGTTTTCTAACAGTTTGCTGCAGTTATAAATAACACGTCTTGTGGTAGTTCACTATGAGGCGATTTACCTTCTATGTGTGATTTGATTGGACAGGAATCACAGGACTGATTTTTCTAATTCCCATAGACAAGAAAAAATAAAGTAGTGACTGCAGGTTGAAGGAAAGTAGTGGAGTAAAGTACCGATACAGCACTAAAAATGTACTCAGGGGAAGGAAAAAGTATACGTTTTTTAAAACGACGTAGTAAATTACAATTCCTGAGAAAAACTACTCAATTACAGTAGTGTGAGTGTTTATTACTTCACACCACTGCAAATAAGATCGTTCAAATTCATACGAATTAGCCACTAAATCATAAAGTTACGATTTGCTGTGAGATTGTGTTGGTTCATTTTAAGGGCTTAAAGTTATAGCTCACCCAATTAAATAGAATTCTCATCATTTAGTCCCCCTTCACTTGTTCAAAATCTGTTTCTTCTGTTGAACACATTTGAAGAAAAATGCTGGTAACTGGCGCCCATTGACTTCCATAGAATTTTTTCCCCTTCTATAGAAGTTGATGGGTGTCAGCACTCTTCAAAATAGCTTCTTTTGTGTTCAACAGAAGAAAGTCAAACATGTTTTAAACCACATGAGGGAGAGTAAACGATTTAAATCTGATTGAACTATGCCTTTACAGGAAGTCGTTGCAGCAGAATGAACCACCAACTTATCCAGCATATGTTTTTGCAGATGCCCTTCCAGCTGCAAACCAGTACTGGGAAACCCCCATACACTCTTGCATTTACATACATACACTACAGCCAATTTAGTTTATTCAATTCACCTGTACCGCATGTCTTTGGACTGTGAGGGAAACCAAAGCACCTGGAGCAAACCCACACCAACATGGGGAGAACATGCAAACTCCACACAGAAATGCCAACTGAACCAGCCAGGGCTCGAACCAGCCACCTTCTCGCTACCCACTGCGCCACAGTGTTTCCCATGAAATAATTTGAATTTATAATTATTTTTAAAATTATTATTAGCAATGTGTGAACAACAGTAATAAAAGTTTTAAAAAACACATCCTAGGCATTCTGTGAACCCTACAGATGGTTGTGCATGAAAATCCCAAAAGATCAGCAGTTTCTGAAATACTCAGACCAGCCCATCTGGCACCAACAACCATGCCACGTCTAAGTTCAATTTAATCACCATTCTGATGCTCGGTTTGAACTGCAGCAGATCATCTTGACCATTTATACATGCCTAAATGCATTGAGTAGCTGCCATGTGATTGGCTGATTAGAAATTTGGGTTAACGAGCAGTTGGACAGGTGTACCTAATAAGTGACCGGTGAGTGTAAGTATGTATCTGACTGAAACTGCTGATCAAACAGTAGAAAAGGAAACTCTGATAGAAAAGTAAAGTGATTTTCAGAATGAAACGCTCAATATTTTTACAGGGTTTGTTTGTGGACAACATAATCAACCCAGTCTAAATCACTTATACTTAAGTCTAATCTTCATGTTTAAAGTAAAATTTGTTCAAAATGAGATATTCATATGTTTTTTTTTTTACATGTGATAATACTGATCAGTCTGAATCATGTGGGCTTAAAGGGATAGTTGTTACATAAACTATAATGATCCACAAAATAACAGAATAAATTAAATATTGAAGCATCTGTAGCAGAAGTTCTTAAACAATACTGTGAACTAATGAAAAACCATTACAGTTTTATATATATATAGATTTTATGTATGTGTGTCTTATGCTCAGTCTGAATCTTGTGGACTTAACAGGATAGTTCACCCAAAAATGACAAATTTACTAATATATGTTGAAGAATGTTGGAAACTGGGAGTCATTTCATTCCAGGAGAACTATGGAATACTATGAAAGTCAATGGCTACTGGTTACAAACATGCTTTAAAACGTCTGAATGAAAGTTCAACTGATGAAAAAAATGTATCAAGGTGACTAAATGATAGTATTTACGTTTACATCTCAACTATCCATTTAAATTCAATCATACATATTAAATACCGTAATGACAACAGAAAGGCCAAATATCTGATGTATAAACGTCTATTTAAAAAGCAGAATAGATTAGTTCCTTAATTTTTCCAGTCCAAAAATTCTTGAGATAAAAATAAAAAAAATTCACAGCAAAACATAAGAAATGAAGTTGATAATGCCATAAGTTTTAAGAAAAGGCCTTACAAATCAGCCACTTCAGGCTGGAAAATAAATAAAAATGACCCTGCAAAATTCGTAGAGTATCCAAAATTATCCTCACATGCTTATTTGAGGTCTCATGAGTCAAAATTTTCACTGCCCTAAATATCTTAACAAGGGAACATTAAATCCAAGTGTGTTTATCAGAACGAGAGTAATGTTGGAGGTGTTTATGGCCGTGTTTATCAGATTGAGTGTAATGTTGGAGGTGTTTTTATGACCACACAGAGGTCATTTGTCAGTCCTGCACCTGTGGAGACTGATGTTGAGTGAATGTGACACCGGCTCGGCCAGAAATATCTTCATCTGCTGCCTCTGCTTCCACAGCCCTGGGCCAGATCAAACCTCAACTCACAAACCACACTCAATGTGATTAAACCTTCACACTCAAATGCCTGCTCCTGCTGGAAATCAAATGCCAGTTGAGTAAGAGCGGTGTGCCTCTTTCTTTAGGAGGTATTTTGGGATGTGTGCTTGTGATTTTTGATTTACTAAATAGGGCAAATTAGTGTGATAAGTTCTGCAGATGATCTACTTGACAATAGGTGCATTTCCATTGCAAAGTTGCACAAAATATGTCCAGCTGCTCATCAATGCAAATTTCTAATCAGCGAATCACATGGCAGCAACTCAATGCATTTAGGCCTGTAGACATGGGCAAGATGATCTGCTGCAGTTCAAACCGAGCATCAGAATGGGGAAGAAGTGACTTTGAACGTGGCATGATTGTTGGTGCCAGACGGGCTGGTCTGAGTATTTCAGAAACTGCTGATCTACTGGGATTTTCACGCACAACCATCTCTAGGGTTTACAGAGAATGGTCCAAAAAAAGAGAAAATATCCAGTGAGCGGCAGTTTTGTGGTCGCAAATGCCTTGTTATTGCCAGAGGTCAGAGGAGAATAGCCAGAGCTGATAGAAAGGCAACAGTAGCTCAAATAACCACTCGTTATAAGCGAGGTATGCAGAAGAGCATATTTGAACACACAACACATCCAACCTTGAGGCGGATGAGCTACAGCAGCAGAAGACCACACCAGGTGCCACTCCCATTTGCACAGGCTCACCAAAATTGGACAATAGAAGATTGGGAAAACGTTGCCTGGTGTGATGAATCTCGATTTCTGTTGCGACATTCGGATGGTAGGGTCCGAATTTGGCATCAACAACATGAAAGCATGGCTCCATCCTTCCTTGTATCAACAGTTCAGGCTGGTGGTGATGGTGTGGGGGATATTTTCTTGGCACACTTTGGGCCTATTAGTACAAATCGAGCATCGTGTCAACGTCACAGCCTACCTGAGTATTGTTGCTGACCATGTCCATCCCTTTATGACCACAGTGTACCCATCTTCTGATGGCTACTTCCAGCAAGATAACGTGCCATGTCATAAATCGCAATAGCAACTGCGTGATACTATCATGTCAGTATGGACCAAAATCTCTGAGGAATATTTCCAGTACCTTGTTAAATTTATGCCATGAAGGATTAAAGCAGTTCTGAAGGCAAAAGGTACCTATAAAGTGGCCGGTAAGTGTATATTCTATATGTTGCTAAAAAAAAAAGCGATAAACTATTCATTAACCACCTGTAGGACGTTCTCTCCTCTTGATGTGCACCAGCCACTTTTTTTTTATCAGCCCTATGTTTCTGAAAAACACCATGCAATTCTGAGTGTGCTCCACACAAGTCAGTGGACCTGACAAACCACCTGTAGGACACACTCTCTTCTCTCCATATGCACCAGACACTTTTTTTTATCAACACTACATGTTTCTAAAAAACATTGTGCAATTCTGAGTGTGCTCCACTTGGGTGGGTGGGCCTGACAAACCACCTGTAGGACACACTCTCTCCTCTCCGTATGCTTGGAGAAAGAGAGAAAAATGGTAATAAATAGTCTAATTGACTTTGGATAAAAGCATCTGCTAAATGAGTAAATGTAACCGAATGTTATGTGAATGAAACTCATCCTCTGAAACAATACAGTAGTTTAAATGAATCAATTTCTTTGACACAATGATTTTACAGTATAGAAAAGCTTATTTGGCATAATCTTAATATAAGCATTCGTTTTATGTGTCATTGAACAGAAGAGAGGCTTTCAGGATTAAGTGTAAATGTCACATCAGATTAAAACAGCAGGTGTAAACAGCAGTAAGTCTCCCTCATCTACTTGTGATCCAACTCTTAATACCATTCCTTATTCAACAAAGCATTTAAACCCAACAAACTCGTAATTACAATGTTGCAAATGGGAAGTAGGACATTTTTGGATTGCATGTGAATATGTTTGTGTTCATGTAAAACATGAATGGGTGTTGTTCAATAGTTTTAGGACAATTTTGATTTATTTATTTATATATATATATATATATATATATATATATATTTATATTTATATATGAGCAATATCACACAAGTAGCAGTGCGATATGTCAGTACATCGACACTGGTGGGAGGTGTGCATTGGCTCGAGGCTGCAGCTTGAGTGCCTTAGTGTCCCACCAGTGATGATATGCAGCCACATCGCACTGCTATGAGTGTGATATTGCATTTATACAACTGTCCAATGGCATAATCGTGTATATAAAAAGGATAATCAAACATGAAGAGTCTCAAAAACCTTTTTTTAAGAGGAACTACTTTCTTCCGCAATTCATTCACATCTGCAGCTGACGTCAGAATAGCAGAAACCGCTACTTCACCAATGTCACTTTAGAGCTAGTGTTTGAATGATTTTCTAGCGTAATGTCTAAAATGTTAACAAAAGAGGTGATTTTGTTCACATTTTAAGATTATAAGGCTGAACAGCATGAAATGCTATCAGTCTAGAGACATTTCCCAGTATTTCTCTGTTGCAATCAAGAGATCACATAATTATGAAAGACTACAAGATTACTATGGTATAAATTCAGCATGACAAAACACAAAAGAGAGAGATTGACTTAGAATGTCACTTACCTGTTCTGTAATGATTTGATCAGCTGTAGTTTGAAACGTACGCTGAAAAAATGCTGTTGTTCTCCCCTAAGGACATATTATGCGGTTTCTGTCTTCATCTTGTGGCGGAACGTCAACCATCTTTGCTCTGCTTAATATGACAGGCTAGCAGCCGCTAACACGCTAAATCTTTGATTTTGAATATTTAAAATAAGCACTATCCTTATAAACAAACTGCATAATTGCAATCTAAACATCTCCATTCTCATCTAAAAAAAGCCTCAATACATTATCCAACAGCAGCAATATTTGTCAAACTGTGGTCCTCTGCTGAGTGGGCGGAGTAATACACAAGGGTGAAGTGGCTGTACGAATCAGCCAATCAGATTTGAGAACCAGAATATATAAATAATAATTGATGATATATTTAATTAAATATTTTATATGTAATATTTGATGATATTTATCACCAGTTTTAATATTTTGCTAGATGTTTTAGTAAATCCTAACAGCAGTTTTGTTTTATTGTTTACAGTGACTGTGTTTGCTTTGATGCAGTCTGTTAGTAAATCTGGCCCTATGTATTTGTATGTAAAAATATAAGCAGTCACATGAAAAAAAAAGTATTAAATACAAGCCATCAAATTTCATTTTATGTACAATGTAGACGCATGTTGAGTTTGTACACATCATGACTGCAAAGAGGTGACAAAATATTGTTTTTGTTTTCTAAAATGACAATAGTTTTTCTGTGGCATCTCCAACAAAAGACACTTTAAAACATGAGCGAGAAATGTAGCTTTGTTGACTTCAAACTGATAAGAACTGTAGCTCAAACGAGCTTAATGACTGACTGTAAGTACACTGTGATAAATCAGTTTCACGTTAGACTAAAACAATTACATGGTAAATACCACGTCCAAGATACTGACACAACTCACAATGAAAAAACTTTCACAATTTCACCTTAAACCCATTGAAACACAACACACTATGTACAGCTAAACATCTCTTTTAAATAAAAAATACAGTGTCATAGTCCCAAGTAATACAAAAAATAAACATTTCATACAGAAATAAACCACAAGCTTGTGTCCAGAGTGTCTTTGTATTGGATAAACAAGTTCACGTTGCTAGCAAATGTTAGCATTCCTATAATTATAAATTTTTGCAAGTCATTGAAAGTGTTTGACTCTCATTAAGCAGTAATTGATAGATTTATAATGTGCGTTTAATATCTGTAAGCTGTTTTTTTTTTTTAAACCTCTTGCTTTCCTCACAGTTGTTCAGTCAACATTTACATCTACATTTACTTTCATAGATCAAATAATACGTCTTCAGGCATAGCAATAGCAACAAGATGAGTTGCTTTGATTATAAAAATCAATCTGTAAATGTGTGTCTGGACGTAATATCACTACCAGTTCAAAAGCTTGCAGTCAGTAAGATGTTTTAAAATATCGACAGCCAATCAGAATCCATCCTGCTTTTAAAGAGATTAAGGTTTGATATTAGCAGATGACAACATTGTAGAAAACTTATTATAAATGTAATGATATTGTATTCTTATGTACATGCTTATATAGATTATAGTTTTAATACTCTCTTTAAGCTTTTGTAAGGGAAACTACAATTATGTGATTTATGTGTTATGTTTCACTGCGTGTCTTAAAGGTCCCGTGACTTTAAAATAAAGTATTTTTAGATGTTAGTTTTAGTCTGTTCGTTTTAAGAATATCTATTTGCTTGTTTGCTCCAAAACAGTGACAAAATTCGCATTTAAAAAATATAAAACTGATTTAAACATCCAAATCTTGTAGTTTGTCACTCCGCCTAAATGGATCAACGATTTTTTTCACCTCACCTCATTTTTCAGTTTCTCGTCAAATCTTGACCAATCAAATGCTCTTTAGTATCTGACATGCCCCGCCCCCTTCTGATTTGCTCTTTATTTGATCTGCTTGAGCTCAACCACTCTCACTGGTGGAGCTGTGAGAAAAACAAAACCCTATTGGTTGTTCTTTTAAAGCGGAGAAGCTAATCTATGTCCTACCCTCTCTTCATTTTTAAGATTACGTCAAACATCGAATAGAAAATGCACATTTTAAAGTACTTAATGTGAACTTTAAGTAAATTCTGACAGCATTTTTAAATAGAATTTAAATGTTTAGACTGGCACATATTGTTAGTAATTGCTGTGAAATGCCTTTTATTTTACATTTTAAATTTATTCCATGGTCTATTGAAATTCTTGATTCTGATTGGCTGGAGGGTGTGCATTATTTTTGTTGAAACGCACAGGTAGTTCCAGTCAGATTTGATCACAGTTCGAAATAAATGTGCTTCTCCCAAACGTTTAGAATTACCATAGCAACTCGGTATGGCTTAAAGTTGATAGTAAATAAATTCCATTAGCCAATGCGTAACATATTCCTAAAGCGTATTTAATTGATATGGTACTTTAATAAGATTTGTATGTTGATTATGAAATGTAAATCGAGGAAATTCTGCTAAAGGTAGCCCAGCTTTCGCAGTATTAAAGGTAATATTAAGATAAAGCCAATATACATCTAGATCCTCCCTCATCAGGGAACTGGTAGAAAGTAGACAATAGAAACATGTGTGACTGGAAACACACTCCAGGTGTGACTGGAAATGTTATATTTGTCCACCTGTGATAGGATTGATGAAATCGCTTCTTAATATTAGCAGGCACGCACATGCACTCTCTCTCTCCGTCTGTCAGCCTGTCACAGCTGATTCAGTGGAGGGACTAGAAAATCTAACATGTAAAAACTGACAAAAATTCTCACAAATATTGCGTTGCAAAAAGCAAAACTATTTTAAACTTACGCTTACCATGGCAAATGACCATGGAATAAGCGGGATAATCAACGGCTTGCCGTGCATTAAAGTTTTTAATGCACTTCGCAGATGCAACCACACTCCGCTGCGTGTTGTGTGGTCCTTCGCCTCCACGTCGTGCATTGAAATCCTTTATCGCATGGCAAGCCGTTGATTATCCCTTACATATATTTTTCTGAATTCTTGATGGATGAAAAGTTTAAATGAACCACATTTGTTTTAAAATTAAAAATACAACATTATACACGTTTTACAGTCTCTTTATTTCATCCATTCTAAACAATTAAGTTCATTTTTTAAAATTTAAATCTTACTGACCTCACTCTTCTGAATGGTAGTGTATAAGTCTATATAAGTGTACAGTATGTGTGTGTGCAAAATTATTGGCCCTCCAGTGAAAATTTTATGTTTTTTTTTATATTTCCCATACACTGTTTAATGGATCTAGGAAATTTCGGCAGTATTTCATGTATATTTATGTTTTTGCTTCTGGAAAAGTCTTATTTCTTTAAAAGTTTTGCTGAAAACAATTTTTTTAAATATTTAAAACAATTATTAAGTCAATATTATTAGATAATATTTATAATATTTTTTTTTCTATTCACTACAGAACAAACCACTTTTGTCCAATGACTTGTCTAATTAACTTAACTTAGAGTTAACCTAATCACAACCAAGCATGGGCCGGTATAAGTTTCTGACGGCAGAATAACCTTGGATAAAAATATCACGGTTTCATGGTTACTGCTTTAAAATATATTCTTTTTAAGTGTTCTGCTGTCTTCATTTGTTTCAAAAAACACAGATTTCTTTACTAATTTAAAACCATTTTTCTAGATCTTTTCTGCTGGACATACTGTTTTCCTAGAAAACAAAACAAAAATTGTAAATAAAAAATCTTTCACACCGTAGGAACGGTATAGCAGAACATTTTGCCGGTTTTAAAACCTTGACTTTTCCAAACCGCGGTATACCTTGAAAACGATTATCGTCCCATGCCTAATCACAACACAGGCTCATTGTGAAAATGTACCCCCATATACATTTATAGAGAGCGCGAATTATGTAGCCAGAGCTACATGCGTCTTTAAAACGAACGCTACAGAGCGATATGCCGCTGTCGACGGCTTCTGTTTCTTTTTGCACTACAAGCTTTTGTAGACTGTTTATCTTTATATGGACGGCTTTTCCACTGTTACCAGTTTTTGCCCAGTGGCTCGCCGCATATGTACATAGTAGAGATGTCCAGATCCGATATATACGTGATTGGAAATCGAGCCTGATCATGTGGTTTCAGACTTGATCGGAATTTATACTTGGAATTGCCTGGTGGGTATTTTAAGTTGAGGTGCTAATTGTTTTTTAATTATATATATATTTTATATTTACTGTTGCACTAAAGTCCAAAAGTGAAGAATTTTGTTGAAGTTATTTATTACTTGATTGTTCAAGCTACCTCACAGAAGTGCTGTTTATTTGTTAACAGAGTTGTTGAATATTAAAATAAAGTGAATTCCATAAAAAAATAAGGAACATCCTGGATCTGTTTCTGCGCTCTACTTTATTCTTTTTTATCTTTTAGAGAAGTATCGGATCGGGTTTCGGTATCAGCAGATACTCAAAATCAAATGACTCAGACTCAAGGGCAAGAAAACCTGATCGGGACATCCCCAGTACAAAGAGGAGTTAAATGCGACAACATGTTTCGAGTCTGGCGAAGAACGGTTCCAAAAAGCAAGGAAGCCAAAAACAAACGGCAAAACATAAAATAAACAAGTAAATAACAGGGTGAGAATGTAGTAAGATCTGAAAACATGGTAAACATCAGGCAAGGGCTTTTCTTTTTCTGCATTGCTTTTGAAAACACTGTCGGTTGGGTTTAGGGAAGGGCGTAATCTGGTCAACCGGTGCTTTTGAAAACTTTTGGTTTGGTTTAGGGAAGGAGGTACCCACTTTTGGGATTGATCGGACAGTCAGTCAGTCAACAGCGGCCTCAGGTGGGTTTACGCGAGAATGGCACTTGTGAGAGATTTCGTGATATCCAGAAATGTATATAGGGGTACACTTCAATAATGAGTAGTGTAATCACCTAGTGAAGCCTTTAAATTGAACTTTAAACTAAACTAATTACTAGTATCTTGAAAACTAACAACTAAAGTATTATGTACTGTCATCATGACAAATCTAAAAAAATTGATTAGAAATTAATTAAAACTATTAAGTTTAAAAATGTGTTAAAAAAAATTTGTTAAACAGCACTTGGAAAATATAAAAAAATAAATAAATTCGCAGGAGAACTAATAATTTTGATTTGAACTGTGTATATATATGTATATATGCATGTAAATGTGTGTGTCTGTGTGTGTAGTTTAAGCGATAAATATTCTATTAGTATCAGAATCAATAAATCTAAAGTGTTTATTTATTGTTATTACGCCATTTCTTCAGCTTAAATGAGTCAGTCCCACAAGTAATTTGTGGGAAAACAAAAGTCGGTGAAGAAATGTGGATTATTGATCACTGAAATTGAAAACGTGAGGTGAATTTGGTGCATTCATGTGTATATTTTGGTTGCAGAGAGGAAATGCACTTACTGGTGAAGCAGCACTCCAAAAATACTGAAATAATCTGACTTGATAAATACAATCTGCACTCTGAAACACAGGAGCTTATTAAATATATTTTTGTATCTTTTTTTTTTTGTTAACAGAATACATTTTATGCACAGGTTTATGAATTCACCTCTAAGCACTCTTAAATGGTCCACGTTGTTCGTCCTCTCCCTCCACACCCGCTTTCAAGACGAAAAGGCAGAAAAGCACAGCTGCAAAAACAATAAAGCAGTCTCGCAACACAGATAAAAAGCTATTTTCAGATGCGAAATGACCATCAAACGGCATCAGGAACAGGATTCAGGCACAGAAGAACTTTCCTTTGTTCAGAGATGCATGAGCGAAGCTTGTCCTCTAGAGAACCATTTCCCAGTAGCTTTAGCGAAACACTCGGAGTCCCACAAATCCGCACATCCTTTGGTTTTTGTAAAGTAACTTTTTGTTTGTTTGTGGCCACAGACCCGAAAAGGATGTGAAAACTAGCAGCTTTAAAATGACATATTTTCAGAAAAGTCATTATTTCTCAGATTTTCGCTCACAGAAGCAGAGCTGCAGAGAATATAAACAAAGCCTGGTGTAATATTTCAACAGATTTGCCAACACGCAGACTGCGAATGTTCTGCTGTCGGCTCTCTAAGTGCTGAGATGGGGGAGTTACGAACGTTCAGTCAGAAAGGAGTCTGTCGTCTCCGGTTTGATTGAATCACTTCTTTTCCCAGTATTACCTGTTTTTGTTCACGCGTATGTCTCGCCTGTTTTGAGGGCCACGAGCTCGGAGTCCTCTGTTTGTTTACCGTTCAAGTGTTCGCTGTTGCAGTCGTGGTGAAACATGAACGCGGGCACCTCAGTGATGGAGGTTGCGGTGTAGGATGTGGATCTCATGGAGCAGTGTTCACGCCGTCTCTGACCCCACTGCGCTTTATATTGCATCCACTGCCTTTTCAAAGCTCCCTGGACCTGTAAAGCAAGAAAATTAAATGAAAAATCTTGAATTTTATATATTATGAAAAAGAATTTGGAGTTTGCACGTTCTCCTCGTGTTCACTTGGGTTTCTTCTGGGTGCTCCAATTTCCCCCACAGTCCAAAGACATTCACTATAAGTGAATTGAGTGAACTAAATTAGTGTAGTGTAGCCGTAGTGTATGAATTTGTGTGATTGAGTGTGTATGGGTGTTTCCCATTACTGGGTTGCGGCTTGAAGGGCATAAAACATATGGCAGAGTAGTTGGCGGTTCATTCCGCTAGGACAACCTCTAATAAATAAGGGACTAAGTCAAAGGAATGAATATAAAATATATAGATACTGTTTAATTTGCATACTATTTGCATACTGACCACTGGCAAAACTCCCGATCATAGATATATGAATATATGTGTATATATCTCTGGCTCTAGATGGCCAGTCCTCCACTGCACCTTGGTCCCACATTCATTTCAAAGGAGCGCAACCCTGTACTAAAATGGCGGCTTTATTGACGCATTCCTTCCAATAGACAACAACACGGTAGGCAACATCTATTGTAAATATCTATGGACATGATTGAGGTGAATTATTCACATTCGCTGCAAATGTGTTATGGTTTCCGTCATTTACGAAGTACACCAATAATATGTCATCTATTAGTGCATTTGCATTGATTTTTGTATGTAATTTACTTGCACAAATACTTAATTCAGCATTTGATGTAAACCCAGCATTCACTGTAAAAAATTATATGATCAATTAGTCCTGACAGCATATGACAACTTATTAATTTAAGTTAATCATGTTCCAACTTAATTTTATAAGTTTCACAAGCTGTTTTAAGTCAATTTGACTTGAGTTTGATATGAGTAGGCCAGTCACAATAATCAATATATTGACTTATCGCAAAACACGTACAGTAGACATGTTTTCAATCCTTTTTGGTG
Source organism: Danio aesculapii (assembly GCF_903798145.1). Taxonomy (NCBI): domain Eukaryota; kingdom Metazoa; phylum Chordata; class Actinopteri; order Cypriniformes; family Danionidae; genus Danio; species Danio aesculapii. Next base: position 42,560,579 of record NC_079453.1, read on the forward strand.
ATGCAATATATATATATATATATATATATATATATATATATATATATATATATATATATATACACACACAATGATATTACAGTTGTATACAGTTGTATATTACAGTTGATTAAAAAATATATATTAAAGTATATTAAAAAAATATATTACAGTTGTATATTACAAATGTATATATGGGTACACTTCAATAATGAGTAGTGTAATCACCTAGTGAAGCCTTTAAATTGAACTTTAAGTATAGTTTAACAGTATATTAAAAAAAGTCGTTGGCTGTATCTGTAGAAACTATTTATTTCGTATTCATTACATACTACTTTTACATACAAATATTTAAGTGTCATGAGCAGAACTCAAGATCTTAAGATGGTGCACTTTTCTCACTGCTGCCTTCTGATTGGTGGTATTGTCTGCACGGTATCATGGGTAATGTAGTTTGATTGAATATGATTCTTTTACAAGTTGAATTAATGTAAACTAATGGATTCAGCAAAAGCATATACAGTTGATAAACAATCTCAGAGCTCATAACATAATAACATTTATTTTTGTTATAGTTACCAATCAATTTCCCTATGGAATAAATTAATGAAGTTTTAATTTCTAGAACCCAATTGTTGGGCTCTATTGGCAATGTTCAAACCGTTCATTATTATTTGCGTGGAAACTGATAATTTTTCTATTTATATTTTTATTAAAATATGTAAATTTCCCAGTACTAGGTTGGAAGGGCACTGCTGTGTAAAACATATGCTGGATAAGTTGGCGTTTCATTCCGCTGTGGCAACCCCTGTTGAATAAATGGAGTAAGCCGAAGGGAAATGAATGAATGAATAAAGTCAAAATTATTTGCCCCCTTGTTTATTTTTTTCCCCAATTTCTGTTTAACGGACAAATTTGATTATATTTGTGTTTTTTTTCAGCACATTTCTAAACATAATAGTTTTAATAACTCATCTTTAATTACTGATTTATTTTATCTTTGCCATGATGACAGTAAATAATATTTTACTAGATATTTTTTAAGACACTTCTATACAGCTTAAAGTGACATTTAAAGGCTTAACTAGGTTAATTAGGTTAACTAGACAGGAAAGGGTAATTAGGCAAATTATTGTATAACGATGATTTGTTCTGTAGACTATTGAAAAAATATATAGCTTAAAGGGGTTAATAATTTTGTCCTTAAAATAGTGCTAAAAAGATTTATAACTACTTTTATTCTAGCCGAAATAAAATAAATAAGACTTTCTCCAGAAGAAATAATATTATCAGACATACTGTGAAAATTTCATTGCTCTGTTAAACATAATTTGGGTAATATTTAAAAAGAAAAACTATTTAAAAGGGGGGCTAATAATTGTGACTTCAACTGTATATATATCCTTTCTGAATAAAAAAAAAGTTGTTTAAACTGTAGTTCTTACATTTTTTTGGCCTGTCCTACTGAATAAGAAATGAGTTGAAAAATAGGCAATTGGACAAAGTTGTAGTCATTTTCTTTGTGCTGAGACGCCTCATCAGTCACAACATTCTTTGAGTCTTTGTAGTTTTACTATTACCATCCCTGAAGAAGAATACTGTCTGTGATCTCTCTTTAAACAACTATATTCAATTATTAAACACTTACTAAAACCAGCTGCTGTTGAATTTAATGTTTAACAATTTCAAGGGCCAGTTTTCAGTTTAACATCTGCTACAGTATATCTGCTGGCATCTGCTGTCCTAGAGACATCCATATTGGAAACATTGTAACTGATAAGCTATAGTACTTTTCACAGCTTGTGTAACAAAGCGGTTGCTCATTTTAGTTATAGATGTTTCCTATAATATTTTGACATCCATCCAATGTCAAAAAGCTTTCATTTTCTTATAATATCCACTCCTTCGTCAGCTCTTTTTTTGAACAGTGTCTGAAATGGTTGGTTCAAGAATCCGGTTTCTTGAAACCCCGCCTTTCTGAGAACAGACTCTGCTCTGATTTGTCAGATGATTGGTCAAGTCTGTTGTGATTGGTCAGCCACTTACAGCATATCTCAGAAACCAAAAACGTATTATGATATCTCAATTTCAGAACTTGTAAACACAATGATACAAACAAAATGATCCTATAAGATTCTTTCTTATATAGCTAATAATCAGGGTGCAAATTACTATGGGGTTTGGGGGGATACTTAGGACATCAAAACAAGTTGCATGGGGGGTCAGCTCTTTATTAGTGAAAAATAGTTTTCTCTGATCTGTATCTTAAATAATAATATTAATAATTACAATAATGGATAATATAAATAGTATCTAGTGTACAAAAGGCACTTTTCTTGTAAAATAGGTGTTTGTATCTAGATATAGTCTAAAACAGGGGTCCCCATACTCGGGCCTGGAGGGCCAGTGTCCTGCAACGTTCATTTCCAACTAGGGTTGGGCGATGTAGACCAATTTGGCATCGTACGATGTCTAATGTAAAACATCATGATGGAGGATGGCATCGTCGTCATAGGCGTAGGTGAATTAGATATTTCTGAAAAATTCATTCATTCATAACGAATTAATTATTTGTAGCCTACTGTTTAAACTACCTGACCCGCATGGTCTTTGTTTTACCCATAACCAAATCATAAATAAATAAAGATAAGTTACACACAAATTGTCACCTGTCAGTCACTTTCTCCGCGGGACTCTGGCATAAATAGGCAGAGTCGAGGGCGTAGATTTGCACTTGACATTGGTGGGGATGGGTGACCAAAGTTGGATTGTTATTATTTTAGAATTTTTTTCTGATTATGCAAATGGATAAATTCTGACTGAGGAACACTTAATGTGCTGGCCAGTTTGTTATTTGCCTGTAGGCTTTAGTGTTTAATTAAAAACTAGTTTTAACAGATAAAAAAAAAATAAATAAATAAATAAAATTAATGATAGATAATAAATTTGTATTTTAAAAGTAAGAATCTTTCCATATTTTTTATTCAAAATTGTCATTATTTATAAAATTGTGATACAAAACTTAGTTTAAATGCACGGTTGTAAATAAACACTTAAAATAGTCAAATAGTGTGGTAAGCAATTTGGCAAAATGGTTGGAAATATTTTTGGTACATCAGAAAGTGTGGTTATGATAACCATCCGACAAGCTAATCCAGCAAAAATTTGTTCTTAAAATGTCACTAATAAAAATATGCAATATTTATACCTCATAATTAAATAGAAATTGGTTTTTAATTTAATAGGCAATTAGCTGCAAAAAGGTTCAGTTTTTCAGAAAACAAATAACCGCCCCTTTTAATAAGCTGGCTACAGGCCTGATAGTGTAATGTTAGAATAATGTTTAACATAACATAATAGAATAATTATTAACTGATAAAGAGAGAGTTTAATAAAGACTTCTGTTCATTTTAGCCACAATGCAAATATAACATGTCTTATATATCAGTATTATGCCTGTACACAGGCTGTATTTTATTTATTTATTTATTTTTGACAAATAGTTTCAACTGAAATTGGACATGCTAGAGATTAGGAGAACTGCAGGACCATTTACTTCAGCTGTTTATTCTGCAGTTGGTTTTTAGGGCGTATTATACTGTACACAGAGTAGCCTATATCAGTCTGCTGTAACGACAGTCTGTGCATTAAAGCCAGGAACACACGAGCATTAATGGCATTATCAAGATGAGCTTATTCAGTAGCGAACTTGCGTTTATGTGACTTACACTTTCGTCGAAAAAAAAAAAAAAACTCCTTATGTCCACTTTTTTGCTGCTGCCATGTTTGTGTGTGTCACCCAACTGCTGCAACCAACACACCTTACTCTTGCATGGGAAAAAAACAACACACCGCATTTGGCGCTGCTTATCTGAACGCAGCCACGGCCTCTCACATGATAGCAGGGAAAGGCACAGCCAATCCAAATGCGCATGTGTGTTTTGGGGGCGGGAGGAGCGAACATGATTGAACCCTTTCTGTGTGTCTAGGTTAATGTTGACAGCGCGATTAATAAATACACTGAAAAAAGTGTTGCAGGCAAAACTGTTGCAAACAATTTATCTGTGTTGAATTTAAACAAACAAATTAAATTTAATAATGTTCAATGCAATTTGTTTGTTGAAATTCAGCCCAAATAAATTGCTTACAACCACTTAACGTAAAAAATTTAGTAAATCCAAGGAATCATCTTTGAATAACTATTTTTTAGTGTACATCAATTTGATTCACTGAAAAAGTTGACCAATAACTCGTTATCATGCACTCTGATCCTTAAAAACTTTGCAGACATTTTACATTCACAAAAAAAGCTACATCAAAGGTAAAACACTGGAAGTTACTTTTTAATTGAGTACTCATAATTGCAGTTTTAAATACAAGTTAGTTTTAAAGGGCACATAGTTTACCCCCTTTTTTCATGATTTAATATTAATATTATGGTTCTTCTGAGAGTGCCAGTTTAGGTTCAGTTCAAAACACAGTTCAGATTTTTCTATTATAAAGTGTTATAAAGTGTTATTTTGGGGGCGTGTCCACAGCTCGCTGTTTTATGGGTGTGTTGCTTCATATGAAAATTAGTTTCGACTTCCCGCCCAACGTAACAAGGGGGCGGAGCCAAGAGCTCCCCCGTTCTGTGTTTGGCAATATACAGGCAGACAGAGAGAAGCAAGCAGCATGAATGAGAGGATCAGCATTTAGCCGTACATGTACGCCTCGGACACAGACCAACCAGAGAGTACACACTCATTTGTGTCTTTGTATAGTTTTACAGCCAACAGCCGACACTAATAACCACGCACACTGAATTGACTTTGACTGAGGCACCGGATGACCCGCTTAGAGCCGCGACACGGAACACCAGACACGGACATTCGCATGTTATTTAAAATGAAACTATTCAGATGGAGCTCTGTGGCGCGGCAGAGACATGAAGTGTCCCGTATCCTGGCTGGGCGCCGCGGACAGCCGCCGACTTGAAGCGCTGATGTGTGTACCCTGAGAGAAACCTATGTTTAGAATTCTAAAATGCATGGCGCTGCGTGTCGCCGAGCGGCGCTTCTGTTGTGCGACCTGCAGGCAAGTTCATTATTTTATTTCCAATAGAGCGACACTCACGTGAGGCAAAGGTGCTCGCACTTTCAGCTGCACCTAGTTAAGATCACACTCACAGGGAGCTTCTGTGACTTCGAGAAATGCAAACGGCTGAAGTTTAAGATAAATGCTAGTTTGCAAACCTACCTACAAACAAACTAAGTTACAAACAATAATTCCGATTACAGCGATCATGTGATGAATGCTGATCTTGTGTTGAGGCCAATGAGCCTTGCATCTAAAAATAGAGCAAGGGTGTTCCTTTAGTAGTGACATCACTTTGGCTCACAAGCTGAAAATGGCGGACGTGAAACGACAAACAGGATTAGGTGACGCGTGACTGTCAATCAATATTGGTGGGCGGGGGGACCGCACTCCTACGTCAAGTTGCGGTCGAATTGAAAACCACTCCAATTGGTCCACCGTTTTTATGTTGTTAAATTGAAAAAAGGACTGGGTGTGTTTATATCACCCCAATATGACGGTCTATATACTCTACTTACACACATGTCTGTCCAAACAGCTTGAAAAGTAGATTTTTCACCATAGGTGTCCTTAAGCTTCCTCAGCAATGCATGTGTGGGAATTATGTGACTCTTATATTATTATAAGCAAATTTAATGTGCAAATTACAGCTCTGTGTATTTTTAACACAAAACAAAGGAGGATATTGGATCAGGCACAAATCTGAAGGAGACGAGGGCACAGGGGGAGGTAAACAAACATCGCCACAAAGCAAATATTATTCTGTGTCAGTGGCCCTTTTATTGTCCTGAAACTGGATCTGTGCTTAGGACACATCTAAATAGTTTGTAGACGCGCTGATGCTGGTGCGAGCGGCCTGCTCATGCATAAGCTAATAACTGACCCATTTTCCAGGCCCAGAAATAATTCAGCATGTTTAAAACATGACTTACACATAGACCAATGAAAGGCGTTAATTCATTCCATTCAAGTTGGAGCCAGGAGCCTCATGCTGAGTATTGTAATGAAACTGTGCCTTCATTGTTTTGGTTTTGTCATGCATGTGCGCTCCAAGTCTGTTTTCCTCAAGTCTGCTAAATGCACTTTGACGTGCTTGTTGGTAGTTATTGCCACTTACTCTTTTTCGTGCACCCCCTCACTTCGTGAACCAATCTGGGTTTCACATAAAATGTTCAGTGAATTGCTTGATGTACAAAACGTGGCATTCTCTGTGAATATGACCAGTCAGTGAGAAATTTAAACCAATGTCAGTACAACATAACAAGGATAGCCCTAATCAGTTAACAAAACAAAACAAAAAACATACAATTGAAGTCAGAAATATTTTCAGCTAGAATAAAAGCAGATTGTAGTTTTTTAGAAACCATTTTAAGGTCAAAATTATAAGCCCCTTCAAGCTATATATTTTTTCAATAGTCTACAGAACAAACCATCATTATACAATAACTTGCCTAATTACCCTAACCTGCCTAGTTAACCTAATTAACCTAGTTAAGCCTTTAAATGTCACTTTAAGCTGTATAGAAGTGTCTTGAAAAAATCTAGTAAAATATTATGTACTGTCATCATGGCAAAGATAAAATAAATCAGTTATTAGAAATCAGTTATTAAACTATTATGTTTAGAAATGTGTTGAAAAAATCTTCTCTCCGTTAAACAGAAATTGGGGAAAAAATAAAGAGGTGGCTAATAATTCAGGGGGGGGGGTTACAAGAATTGATTTCACTAAATGTTTTTAAAAAGAGTATAACTGACTTAGAAGTTGAAACACCAGCTTGTAGATGATTTGAATAGTTTGTTTGTCAATGTGTGATTCATGTTAACTGTCAATTGTTTTTTGTTTGTTGTTTGTTAGACCCATGTGACATGTAAACTGCCTAATCTTGGCCAGGTCGCTCTTGTAAAAGAGATTTTAATCTCAATCTGTCTTTCCTGGTAAAATAAAGGTAATAATAATAATAATAATAATAATAATAATAATAATAGTAGTAGTAATAATAATAATAATAATAATAATTATTATTATTATTATTATTATTATGGCGACGCGGTGGTGCAGTAGGTAGTGCTGTCGTCTCACAGCATGAAAGTCGCTGGTTCGAGCCTGAGCTTGGTCAGTTGGCATTTCTGTGTGGAGTTTGCATGTTCTCCCCGCATTTGCGTGGGTTTCCTCCATGTGCTCTGGTTTCACCCACAAGTCCAAAGACATGTGCTGTACAGATGAATTGGGTAAGCTGAAATTGCCCATAGTGTATGTGTGTGAATGGGACTATATGGGGTGTTTCCCAGTGGTGGGTTGCAGCTGGAAGGGTTGCAGCTGGAAACATATGCTGGATAAGTTGGCGCTTCATTCTGCTGTGGCGACCCCAGATTAATAAAGGGAGTAAGCCAAAAAAAATGAATGAATAATTTTATATATATATATATATATATATATATATATATATATATATATATATATATATATATATATATATATATATATATATATATATATTTTTTTTTTTTTTATATACATATATTTTTTATATTTTTTACAAACAATATGAATAGGCCAAATTTTAAGGTTTACATGTAAGCTTGTTTTAAATTTGCAACTTTGTTTTTAAATAAACAATAAATAAATGTTTTTCTCAGAATGCTCAGATAACATTTCACAAATGTGATTTTTTGCAATAATTATGGTTTATCAGTTTAAAATTAAAGTAAACTTGTGAGAACTTGTGAGATAATTTTGTGAAAATATTTCTGAATTTAAGATTTATCCTACGATTAAATGATTTTAAAAAATATTTATTTTATTCTGTAGTGGAAACATTTACCTATTTGAATTGAATAGATTTAAAATAAAAAAATAAAAAACTTGTAATTTTATGCACATTTGTCAGCCAGACAAAAACCATTTGTGGATTTTCAGTGCTTTTTCGCTTTATTTTAGTTATTTTAGCATGCAAATGCATTTACATGAAATGTTTAAAATATGAAAAATAAAAACCTTCATTACGTGAATGACAGTTATTTAGTTTAAAAGTTTTAAAATAGTTATATCTGATGAATAATGATAAATTTATTAAATAAAATATAAGCCTGGTTATTCATTCATTCATTTATTCATTTTTCTTCAGCTTAGTCCCTTATTTATCAGGAGTTGCCACAGCGCAACGAACCACCAAATATTTCGCCATATGTTTTACACAGCGGGTGCTCTTCTAGCCGCAACCCAGTACTGAGTAACACTTATACACTTTCGCAATCACACACACACACACACACACACACACATACAGTACGGCCAATTTTGTTTACACAATTTACTTATATCACATGTCTTTGAACTGTGGGGGAAACTGGAGTACCCGGAGGAAATCCACACCAACATGGGGGGAACATGCAAACTCCACACAAATGCCAGCTGGCCCAGCCAAGACTCAAACCAGTGATCTTCTTGCTGTGAGGTGACAGTGCTAACTACTGAGCCATCGTGCCACTCTAAGCATGCATTTAAAAAACAATACATTTATTAGTATCATCATATTATTATCATATTACATATTCATATCTGACTAACAAAAGCGTAAGTTTATTGGCTAGTGTTACAGTTATGCAATCCACGACTGCACAGCATATGCAACTCATGAGTTACCCATGAGTACCCATATATTACATTGGCCTTTTTTTAGTCCTGAATTTTCTATTAAATTTTTTTTTAGTTAATTCTGCCCTGTGGAAGTGCGCATAATTTTGCAATTGTTCAAGAAATAGCCTATGGGAGAAATGACTCGGAATAATAAATGTCAAGGTTCACCAGGCAAACAACTTGCTTTACAAACAAGTATGTTCATGACATTTCCGATTCAACTTCTGATTCAGTTGTCTATTGGACAAATGACTAGGAATAATAAACCTACCAACAAGTGTGATCAGGAATGTACATCAAAAAGTAGAATAATACAATACAAAAATATCAGTTTGCGACATCAAGCAGCATAACAAGCTGTTTTTAATATCTAGAAATCAATGGACGTGAATGAGACCGGAAGTCTCAAGCTCAATGGTTGCACCCGCTCGTACGTGAAGGATGAGGTCAATAGATGGTCACTGTCTGATGTTGTCTTCAAAATGTCCTTAAAAGCATATCATGTGTGCTTCCTGACAGATCATTGAGGGAAGTGACATCAAGCATGGCTGAATCGATGTGTCAGTTGCACAACATGGCCAGGTATTCAACCAGAAAGCGTCTGAACGCCTGAATGACTTCCTGAACACCAGCCACTAGCATTCTGCCGTTTTGATAAAATGTCAAACTATCCCAAAGGTCACGTCCTTCACACAGGGGGGATTCTGCTTGAATTCAGCCCCATTTGACATTGTTTTTTCACACCATGGGCAATAACTATAACCGTAACAGGAATAATAATAACTACTGTAAAGCTGTAAATATCTTACTATATCCATCCATCCATATGTCTATCTATTTATCCATCCATCTATCCATGTATCCGTCCATCCATCCATCCATCTATCTATCTATGTACAGTATCTATCCATCCATCCATCTATTTATCTGTCCATCCATCCATCCATCCATCCATCTAACCGTCCGTTCATCCATCCACAGTATCCATCCATCCATTTATCCATTTATTTATCTGTCCATCCATCCATCCATCCATCCATCCATCCATCCATCCATCCATCCATCCATCTTTCTATCTGTCCGTCCATCCATATATCTATCTATTTATCCATCCATCTATCCATCCATCCATCTATCTATGTACAGTATCCATCCATCCATCCGTCCATCCATCTATTTATCTGTCCATCCATCCATCCATCCATCCATCCATCCATCCATCCGTCCGTCCGTCCGTCCGTCCGTCCGTCCATCCATCCATCCATCCATCCATCCATCCATCCATCCATCCATCCATCCATCCATCCATCCATCCATCCATCCATCCATCCATCCATCCATCCATCCATCTATCTATCTATCTATCTATCTATCTATCTATCTATCTATCCGTCCGTCCATATATCTATCTATCTATCTATCTATCTATCTATCTATCTATCTATCTATCTATCTATCTATCTATCTATCTATCTATCTATCCATTTATGTATCCATCTATCTTTCTATCCATCCATCCATTTATCTATCCATCCATCCATCCATCCATCCATCAATCCGTCCATCTATTTATCTGTCCATCTATCTTTCTATCAGTCCGTCCGTCCGTCCATCCATCCATAGTATCTATCCTTCCATCCATCCATCTATCTGTCCATCTATCTTTCTATCCATCCATCCATCCATCCATCCATCCATCTATCTATCTATCTATCTATGTACAGTATCCATCCAATGATGCATCCTTCCATCCATCCATCCATCCATTCATGCATATATCTATCTATCTATCCATCTATATTTATATCCATCCATCCATCCATCCATCCATCCATCTTATTTGCATTATTTCAGCACCTTATTTTTTCTGACCAGAGAGCTTGCAAAATTCATTAAGTAAAAGTGTGCATTCAACAAAAATATAATTAATGATTAATCTTAATGACTCTGATCGGCTACTGCAATCATCAGAAATGCGTGTGATTAGTTACTAAGGCTCAGTGCTGCAAATGTAATCTGATCTACATAGATTTGGCACTTTTCATTCATTTTCACACTTTTCTTGAATGTCAACAGCTGTAAAAGTTCAGTTTAAATGTGAAGGGCCATTTGTTGTCCTCTTATTTTAAATTTGTGTTAATTTTCACAACATTCTGATTTCTGACCCTGAATTCACAGTTTGTAGTTAAAGTAATCTTAGCGAATTTCATAGTGTTTTTTTCCTCATAAAAACTGATTATCTGACTTAAATGTCTTTCCTAATTTGAACATTCAAACTGGCAGATCATGTTCAATTGTGAATTGTGTGCCTTACAATTCACGAGGGGTGTGACGATAACCGCATTACCGTCATATTAAGACATCAACCACGGTGATGTGAATATTACCCTCATCATCATCCCTTTTTAGTTTATTATTTATTTTTGCTCGTGAAACTTTCAGGATTGTATACAAAAACAGAATAAATTAATAAGTTGAATAAAAGGCCTGCCCAAAATATTTTCCACTTAAATTACAGATTTAGATTACAAACAAATAAACACTGACTGTATCCTTTATAAAAACCGGCATAGGCTGTTTTTTCATCCTAAGTTTTTTTTTTTTCTTCCGAAAAATAAATATAGCAGGCCTACTAACACCGCTCCATGGAAAAAAGCATTTTTATTGCACTGCTGTAATTCCTATATCACAAACCTCTATCAACATTTTTAATACAAGTCATTATTTTAAAGATTATGACTTGAGAATCTGATTTTACCTCAGCGCTGCACTTTCATTTTCTCCATCACATTCGCAGTGAGTTCAGGTGACAGTGTTTGAATTAGTTAAACTATCCTCAGTGTGTAGTGTCAAGTTGGCACAGAAATATCATTATATCAATATAGTAGGGTTGTGACGACGTACTAACTCCACGAGACTAGACATGGGATTGGGTTTATAAGAACGAGATTATTACACTATTTTTAAGAAATCTTCAATGATGAAATATATGAATATATGCTTTAAAAATGTAATGAATGGTATTTTATTTCTATTTTATTTTATTCATTTTTTCTATTTTAATGAATTCTATTAGGCTTTGCTAAAAGGCTGGTGAAATGTATGTCTTTTTTTTTACAGAAGCTATAAACAGCGTGTGACTTCTGCAGTGATGAGAGGCAACAAATCATATATATGTTGACTTATTTAAAGTAGGCTAGAGCATAGAATAATTTTGTATAAATAAGTTTATACAAAATGTAGCAAATATATATCAACTTAGTTCACCTAAAAATGAAGTTTATTCACTATTTACTCACCATAAAGTCTGAAGACCTGTAACCATTGACATCCAGAGTAGGAAAAACAAATACTACGGAAATCAATTGTTACAGATTCCCAGCTTTTTTTGTAAAAAAATATCTTCTTTTGTGTTCATAAAGGTTTTAAACAAGTAAATGGTGAGCAAATGATGACCGAATTTTCTTGGGTGACTTTTTTTGGGTGAACTATTCCTTTAACAGTAAATAGAATTAGCATTTCTGCAGGAAACATCCATCTGCTTACCTCTCCGTTGAAAAAGCAGAATATGGTTGCCACCAGCAGACCCTTGCGAAATAGAAAATATGTAAGCATGAGCAATGACTTTGAGTTGTCTTTCACAAGTATAAAAAGAGTTAACATTCAGTCTGGGTTACCTGGTAGTGCATTAATATGTGCATGATGTAATCATATATCTCTCCCGCCAAGCGGTTCTCCGGTCGCCAAGGGATAATGACGAACTGAATCCCCAATAAGGGCACCAGAATGAGAGTGGCTCTCACCGCCTTCATATACATGTTAGACTCGGCTCGGTGCGTATCTCTCAGTTTGGTCACCAAAACCCGTACAATGTTCAGTAGAAAGAATAAATTGACCTATAACATAAAAAAACATAAATAAATAAACTACAAACAGCATTTCTCCAACATGCTCTATTTAGATTTTAATTTCACACCGAGTTATCACAATTAAGCTTGATTAACGGTGAAGTCATTGACTCAATAATCCGATCTGAACAGAAAGCACTCTAATGCGATGTTAAATGCAAGATTTGTCACTTGCAGCACTCGGAACGTAACATTGCATTAAAAGTTTTCCTCAACATTAAACATGCTCAAGATTTTGTGCTTGTTATATTAGCCAAATAGACGATAAACACAGTTTTAAAGGGATAGTTCACCCAAAAATTTAATTGTATTCACTATTTGCTCACCCTTTACTTGTTCCAAACCTTTAACAGTTTCTTTCTACTGTTAAACACAAAAGAAGATATTTTAAAAGGAAGCTGAACCATTGACTTACATAGTAGGAAAAACTAATTCTAAGGAAGTCAATGGTTAACGGTTTTCAGCATTTTTCAGATATCTTCTTTTGTGGAGGAAACTCATAAAGGTTTGAAACAGGTAGAGGGCGAGTAAATGATGATGGAATTTTCAGTTTGTTTGAACTATCCCTTTAATATATGCAGGGGGTCCTATTATCCTTTTACAATATGTAATAAACCTTAAGTGTCAAATAAATACGCCTGTGTAGTTTCAGCTAAAATATGCCATGAAAATTTATTACACAATGCTATAAATGTAAAATTTTTAGGTGAAAGCAAAAGCACTTTTTGTGTGTCACTTTAAATGCAAATGAGATGTAGTGAACAGCAAAACTATTAAAGGGAAGCCATTATGGAAAAATCACTTTTATAAAGGGTTTGAAAACAGTTCTGTGGCAATAGTCTGTGAATAAATCAGCTTCTAATGGTAAAAATGTATTAATATTATTTTTTTAAATCACACTTGATAAAAACAGTGTGCAGAAACACTTTAATTGACCTTCTTACTTTGTAAGTGTCATCAGAGGGGGAAAGCCCCGCCCATTAATGATCTCTCCCTCATTAGCATAGGATGTTAGTCTTGTTTTTGAAACTGCCACTATGTTGACACATAGGCTTTTGTAGCTCCGCCCTCTATTGAAAAGAGCACAATCTAATTTGAATTTAAAGTGACAGTCACCAAAATGGCACAATTACAGTAGGATCAAAGCCTAAAAGGGTCAGTTTCGAAGAGTTATAAAACATTATTTTGTGGGGTATTTTGAGCTGAAACTTCACATACACACTCTAGTTATTTTACACACTCTACTTATTTTATATCTTGAAAAAAAGGGGCATATTAGGTCCTTATTAAAATATTCTCAGTTTAAAGACCTGATGTACACCAATATATAAGTGTACACACATAAAATCCATTCCCATGTCAACATTATGCCAAAATCACACTTTAAAACATTCAAACAAGTTGACAATGTTAGTTATGTTTGTGAATTTACACAGTTAGGTAATGTTATTACACTGAAAAAATATGATTTATTGGTTTTACAAAATCCTCTTTAAGGTAAGTGGTTGCAACAAATTTATATGGTCTGAATTTAAACAAATTAAGTTAAACATTGCTAAATTTAGTCTTTTTGTAGCTGTTTGGACAGATCTGTGTGTAGGTATAGTGTGTCCACAGTCATATTGGGATGATATAAATTCAATACGTTTTTTTTTAATTTCCTGATGTTAAAATAGGATCTAAATCCCTCCCATTTTGAGGCCGACCGCAACGTGATGTAAGAGTTGAATTGATTGACAGCTGCATATTAACATGTCTCGTGTATAATCATATCAACAAGACAGGACGTGTGCAAAGCAGCTGGGATTAAAAGACCTGTTCAGCTCTCTGTGATCATCAATCATTGATCAAAGTTGATCAAGAATGAGATTTTAGGTGATCGGTTCATGTTTGTAATAAAGACAGTAAAATCACTGTAAATCATCATCACAGCCGTATGTCAGTACAATGACATGTAACGACATTGTGTGTGACTCATTATTGCAGAAATGCTTGAATTAACTCCACAAAAAATACATCAAATAATCATTGGGAGAGTTCTTACTGTAGTATTTCTCACAAACGTTACGTGGCATCTGTTTCATGTCTGTCCCTGTGCTGTTTATCTGACGCAGCAGGAGATGGAGATACACTCTGACAGGCATGTGGGAATAGTGGGCGGGGAGAACTAGCTCATTTGCATTAAAGGCGCAGGCAACAAAAGCAGCTACAGTGCAATTCCAATATTCTGAAAGGTATAATAAATAATCTGATGGGTTTTTTGAGCTGAAACTTTACAGACATTCTGGAGACACAAAAGACGTATCTTAAATCTTGAAAAAGGGGTAAAATAGGTGCACTTTAAATTCAGCCCATATAAATCGTTTGCAAACACTTACCTTAAAAAATGTTATAAATCCATTTAATCGTTTTTTTACAGTGTAAGATATTGTGATATTGTGTATTACAATAGAGGTGTCTGAGGGAGTTCGCTGTTCTGCTAATAACATTGCAACATACAAATTCGTAACTTTGCAGATCTTTTTCAAGCTCAGCAACTTACAAGTTAAAAATATCAAATACATAATAGGACCCCTTTAATTGAAAACAAAGCACGTGTAAAAGGCGCTGACTCACTAATAAAGCTGCCATAATGGGGCCGTGAACCACGTAGAGCAGATGCGTCTCCACACTCATCCAGCAGCTAGTGGAAAAATATAATAAATCCCATATCAGACGTACTGTCCACCAAACCTGGCCTGTCTTAAGTATTTACTGCTGAAAAACACTGAACATTACTCACTTGTCATCAAAGTATTTCTTCCTCGCCACAGCATGGATGGATGCAGGCACCAGGGGGAATCCTGTTGAAAGGAGAATTGAGACATTAGTCAGAGAAAATATTGTAGCTCTAATGCAAAATGAATGATAACGGTATAACTGTTATTAGACTGTGAGCCGTGGCCATGCAAAACTGCGAAAGTTGATTTACTGAAGCGTTTCAAATCTTATAGATGAACAAGCTCTGCATCTACAGGCTAAATCAAGAACTGTCTTTGATGTGAAAGGAGTTGAGCTCTGGAGTGGACGATTATCATTGAATAATGAGCCGATTCTCACCCATACTTATCTAATAACTTTAAATGACTTGGATAATAGTGCATCAATCTTAAAAGCTACTTTTATAACACATTTGTGATGTTTTTTCTCTATCCACTTTATTTAGGGCACATGAAAAGGTGTGGCTCGGACATTTGTTTAGCTTTTTTTATTTTCATCTTTCTCAAGTCATGAACTAGTTTGGAATGATTAAAATCACATGATTAACAAAGCAAGTACAGTATTATTACAGTTAACTGTACATTATGTTTTGGCAGATCACTCTAAACTGCCAAAATTTGGTGCTCAATTATTGCAAAAAGTCTTTATTTTTGCTTAAATAAGCTTTAAATTTGAGAGTGCTTCCTATTTTTCTTGGATTTAAATTTTTAAGAAAACTTTGATGAATTTTTCGTGAATCTTCAATGAACAGCAATTCATTGTTCTTTTTGTAGCATTATAAATGTCTTGGGTGATAATTCATTTAAAGCATCACTTCTTTTGTTTGTGTATTATTATTTTACTTCAATCGCAGATTTACCCAATTCACCACAAATCTGATATCTTTTTTTAAATTAAAGGTTTAATAACATTTCTTCTCATTTTCAAATTAAATATATTCATTTAGAGCTTTTTTTTCTTTGAATTTTCATTTGGCTCATTTGAAGTTAAAATTTCAAACTGACGTTAAACTTTTTTTTTTTTGTCTGTCACCTTTATATATACAGTTGAAGTCAGAGTTATTAGCCACCCTGAATTATTAGCCCCCCTGTTTATATTTTCCCCCAATTTCTGTTTAACGGAGAGAATTTCATATATATATATATATATATATATATATATATATATATATATATATATATATATATATATATTTATATATATACAGTAGTCAACATTCAAAGTAAATCAAAAATGTTCTCAAAATTGTCCCAAGGCAAAAATGGGTATTGTTCAATAGTTTTAGTACAACTTTGGTAAAAGGTGAACCACTTTAAATGTTGACCACGGTGTGTGTGTTTGTGTGTATATATATATATATATATATATATATATATATATATATATATATATATATATATATATATATACACCTATATATATGCCTCTCTGGCTATACCACTAACTGTACTCTCTCAAAAAAATAAAGAAAGAAAAATACATTACTAATGCTTTGCTTCTTAGACTTTACACATCTGAAACATGTCTATAGCACTTATTCACTGCTGCTCTTATAGTTATGTAAATTGCTTCCTTGTCCTCATTTGTAAGTCGCTTTGGATAAAAGCGTCTGCTAAATGACTAAATGTATATATATACATATATATATATATATATATATATATATATATATATATATATATATATATATATATATATATATATATAAAACTGTGTGTATATGTATATATATGTATGTGTGTGTGTGTGTCTATATATATTATATATATAATTTCTGTTACACAGAAACAGGGAAGAAAAAAAATATCTAAATATAAAATATATATACAGTTGAAGTCAGAATTATTAACCCTCCTCAAATATTAGCCCCCCTGTATATTTTTGTTTAATGGAATTTCTATATTTCTGTTTAACAGAAAGAAGATTTTTCAACACATTTCTAAACATAAGAGTTTTAATAAGTCATTTCTAAAATGTTTTAATTAAAATCTTTTATTCTACTGAAAATAAAACAAAAAAAGGCTTTCTCCAGAAAAAAATATAGGAAACACTGTGAAAAATCCCTTGCCCTATTAAACATCATTTGGAAATATTTGAAAAAGATATATATATATATAGTGTTTTTTTACCCCTAAAAAACTGTAGTATTCCAAACTGAATGGTAGTGTATAAATAAAAAGTGTCACAATATAAAAGACTTCTAGAATAATGATTTTTGGGTGAAATATTTCTATAATGTTTGATATAATGTTTTATCATAGCAGCTTTGCATATTCTCAGCCACAAGGCATATTAAGAGATTTTCTCCAGACGGTTGAGGCTAGTCCTCTCTCCCTTTGGGGAATGCATGATCCAGCACAAGGTTATCACACAATCTTTAATAACACTCCATAATTTATGGCTTTTTTACCCCAATTTCTTTGTCCATGTCATTGCTAACATTGAGCACAGGCAAAACAAGACAGTTGGACCCAATCTTCAATAAAGCGGCATAATAAAACCGTCAGTAGGAAGAACACTAATCTGCATCAGAATGTGAAATAAACCATGACCCCAAACATCCAGCACACTGCGCCCCAACTGTAGCTGATTTGTCCAGTCTTTAAACAAGTGTTTGTGCCGGCGACAGTGTTTAGTGTTTATGGAGCAGGAGGACGTGACCATGAGCAAATGTTTTCAATAAATTATGGAGCGTAGACTGATGAAACAGCTGCCTATGAAAAGAGGTCATGATACGATTCGTGCTTCGCAAAATACGGAGGGCGTTCATATTTACAATGTGGTCGCTGCTGACAGATGGAGCGGTGTTTAAACTCACCCCAGCCCAAAAGATAATACCAGTGCAGATGCTGCTCCTCAGCAAATACAGCCACCACGATCAGTGTGTGCAGGTAAATCCCTTCACAGAGCATCCAGAAATAGTTACAGCCCAGCATGTACATGTGGAAGAAGTGCAGCACCTTACAGCTGATCTGAGGAAGGAGAGAAAGAGAGAGAGTGAAGGAAACTGATGCTTCATGTCAGGGTTTCCCAGCCCACGACCCCCAAAATAACAATTATTTGAGACCCCCATTATCCTATACTGTAGGTGGATAAATATGGTCAATATACAGTTGAGGGCAACATTTTTAGTCCAGCCCTCCTGTGAAATATTCATTCTTTTCCAAATATTTCTCAAGTGATCCGAGCAGGCACACAACATCATAAGACATTGATATTAGGTTAGATTTAGATGTCAGCTGACCCAAATTCAATGTCTAGCCGATGTCTGTTATTCCAATAACAACATCATTAGACGTTGATGTTTGGTTGTTTTTGGGTTGTGTTGGAAAGTGACCAAAATTCAACATTGAGCCAACATCTTAAACCAATGGTATATTGACGTCAAATGCTGACATTTATTCGTTAGGTATGGCAACCAAAATACGTCTGATAGACATCATAGTGGTGACGTCCACAATACATTAAGCTGTAACATCATTTGACGTTGATATTTGGTTGATTTTAGGTTGTGTTGGAAAGTGACAAATTCAACGTCGAGCCAACATCTTAAACCAACGCCATATTGACGTCAAAAACTGACATTTATTCGTTAGGTATGGCAACTAAAGTCCAACGTCTGATAGACATCATAGTGGAAACGTCCACAATGCATGAACTGTAACATCATTAGACGTTGAGATTTGGTTGATTTTAGGTTGTGTTGGAAAGTGACCAAAATTCAACATTGAGCCAACATTTTAAACCAACACTATATTGACGTCAAATACTGACATTTATTCGTCAGGTATGGCAGCCAAAATCCAGCGTCTGATAGACGTCAAAGTGGAAACGTCCACATAGCGTCAAGCTGTAACATCATTAGACAATGATATTTGGTTGATTTTAGGTTGTGCTGGAAAGTGACCAAAATTCAACGTCGAGCCAACATTTTAAACCAACACCATATCGATGTCAAATACTGACATTTATTTGTTAGGTGTTGTAACTAAAGTCGAACGTCTGATAGACATCATAGTGGAAACGTCCACACAACATCAAGCTGTAACATCATTAGACTTTGATATTTGGTTGTTTTTAGGTTGTGTTGGAAAGTGACCAAAATTCAACATTGAGCCAACATTTTAAACCAACACTATATTGACGTCAAGTACTGACATTTATTCGTCAGGTATGGCAACTAAAGTCCAACGTCTGATAGACATCATGGTGGAAACGTCCACAATGCATGAACTGTAACATCATTAGACTTTGATATTTGGTTGTTTTTAGGTTGTGTTGGAAAGTGACCAAAATTCAACGTCGAGCCAACATCTTAAACCAATGCTATATTAATGTCAAATGCTGACATCTATTTGTTAGATTTAGCAACCAAAGTCCAACATCTGATAAACGTCATAGTGGTAACGTCCACACAACGTCAAGCTGTGACATCATTAGACGTAGATTTTTTTTGTTTTTAGGTTGTTTTAGGTTGCATTGGAAAGTGAGCCCCCTTAAGCAATATTTTGTTTTCAATCGTCAACAGAACAAACCACTGTTATACAATGACTTACCATAACTTGCCTAATTAACCTAGTTAAGCCTTTAAGGCTACGTTCACACTGCAGCCAAATGTGGCCAGAATCAGATTTTTTCCCCACATGTGACTCATGATGACAGTGTGAACAGCCCAAACCGCATGGAATCTATTTTCAGGTCAGATCTGTGCCACTTTCATATGGAGTCTTAAATCAGACACAGATCTGATGTTTTGTAATGCGACCGCTGTGTAAACGGTTATGTCGGATTTCATGTGACTTTTACATAATCTACAAGCGACATGCGTCATCATTCTATGCTGCAAACATCATCTACTCCTCAGCAGCATAGTAGAACGGCACACAGGGCGATTACTGTACCACAGAAAGTTGGTTGTTCATGTTGAAAAAGATTTTGAAGGCAAAACTGGTGCTTGTTAACTAATCTGGTTAACAATTGAGGCACGGGTTGATTGCGAAGCTGAAGAGCATTGTGGGTGTTGCGGATAGGGGATCCGTGTGCAAAGGAACTTTCTCTCCGAGAGAAAAAAAGGCAGGTGCTCGAGCACTCAAACCCCCCTTCTGCATGTGTCCGCTGTTTATTATGAAGTAAAATGAAATAACTCTGCAAACGGAGATTAACCAACTCCGCCTTCACAGTTCAGTCTGCGGCTGCTCATTAACCCTTAATGAGTTCACTACACTGGTGGTCAGAGCGACATGCGCCGCGCTGGTCATAAATCACACATAATCAGTGTTTTCAAACAAAAGAGACTTATTTTAGGTCTCAAATGCTGAAATACACATTAGTAGTAGCAGAACAACCCTTTACTGCTCATGAAATACACCACGGTTGTCTGTGAAAAGAGTAATAATCATAAGCATGATCTGACAACATGCTTACTTCATACAGTATACACATTGTGTGCATAATTAGACATTTTGTGCTATCTGTATCTGTACTTTTGCGCATGTGGGTCAGTTTAGGAACAGGATTTATGCAAAAAACAGGAACAGCCATGCAAAAAAAATCAGATCTGAGAAAACATTCAGATTTTAACAATAAGCCTCGCAGTGTGAACGTAGCCTAAATGTCACTAAACTTTTAATTGTAACTTTAAATGTAACTTTAATACTAATATCTTGAAAAATATCTAGTAAAATATGATGTTATTATGTTAACTATGATGTTTAGAAATTTTATTAATAATTATTTTGATAGGAAGGCTTATAATATTGACTTCAAATGTAAGTAAAGCTAACTACGATATATAAATATAGAAACACAGCACATGCACATACACCTATATAGACATGAGCATACTGACAACACAAAGAATTGCAACAGTCTAACAGCCATATCATTTTTATAGTAATGAATCCATTTCTTTAATTTCAACACCTCACCACAATGTTTAAAGCACAGCAAGTGTCTTGGTTTCATTTTGGAGATGATCCTCCACATTTAGTCACGACCTGTATTTATTTTCAGTGTGCTTGTGTGCTGAAAATATGTTGGAAATATTAACATGCTGCTGTAAAATCGATCTGCTGCAACTGACGATATTGCTGTGTTGTTAATCTAACATTCTGTAATGATTGTTTTATGTCTATTATGTGTGGAGTTTGCAGGTTCTCCCTGTGTTGGCGTGTTGTTGTGAGTGTAATTTATTATACTGCCAATGCGAAAAAAGTCTGTTTGGATTTAAATTAGAAAATACTTAAAAGTCTATGATTGGATCTTTATTGCATTGATTAATATATATATATTTCTGGCATGTTATATTTTTCTGCCATGCTTTTCTAAACCTGAACTGATGCAGTGTGTCAAAAAAAGTATCCCACGGTCATATTTCAGGGTGACAATGCCAAGCTTCATCATGATCAAACTGTAAAAGAAGGCTTAATTTTTACATGAATTATTCACCAATTGACCTGAACCTCACTGAAGGAATCTGATGGAGCAGGCTTTAAAGAGTGCTTCTCCTCAGGGTCAGATAATCAGCATCTTTAGGATCCTCTTTAACTTTGATTAAGGCATGCATTGCTTATGGCATTGTTTCGACAACCTTCATTGCAATGTCACTGTTTATTTCCATCAAGAAATGCATCCATTGTACTGACAATAAAAGCCCCTAACTCCTGTATATAACCCTCAAAGACAAACCACCATGTGAAGTCTCCAGAAGCACATCCCAATAACAAGGACATGCAATGGGATTCAGGTCAGTTGGTGGTGAAAATCATATCTTCTTTAGCTCTTTGAGCCTAAATGAATGAATATTGCCATTGTCATCCTAGATTATGACCATTGAGTTGAGTCGAGTTGAGCTTGAGTTAAAAAAAATATCATATTTAACATTATGACAATCATAAAATTACTGCAATATAATAAAATAATATATAATATAATATTCATTCATACATTCATTTTCTTTTCGGCTTAGTCCCTTTATTAATCTGGGGTCCATCACTGGGAAACCCATACACACTTATTTGCACACATACATACACTATGGACAATTTAGCCTACCCAATTCACCTGTACCGCATGTCTTTGGACTGTGGGGGAAACCGGAGCACCCGGAGGAAACCCGCGCAAACACAGGGAGAACATGCAAACTCCACACAGAAACGCCAACTGACCCAGCTGAGGCTCAAACCAATGACCTTCTTGCTGTGATGCGACAGCACTACCTACTGCGCCACTGCATTGATATAATATAATATAATATAATATAATATAATATAATATAATATAATATAATATAATATAATATAATATAATATAATATAATATAATATAATATAATATACTTACGCACACAGGGCCGTTTTTTAATCGAAGTTGATATTTAGCCGCACCATGTTGGTGTTTCGTAACATCAAATTTTTACGAGATGGGTCATTAGCCTAAAGCTCAACCCCCCACTACCCACTGTGCCACCATGCCGCCCATGATATACTATAACATAATAGACTCTTATTTGATTAGTTGAATCCAAGCAACAAGCCTATTTTTTATACATAAAACAATTATATATTCTATCATATTTGTTTTATTAAACATTTTATCCTCTAGAGTGTACATGTGGTCAATAATATTAACATTAAAAAAAATAATTAGCAAAGATCAAGGTTAATCAGGTTCCAATATTTGCCTCAAGCTCACACTATTAGTTGAGCCATATTTTGATAGCAGTTTATTTTATCTTTGCCGATACAAAGATACTTGTATAATTTTTAATGTGTTTTTGACACTATTTAATTTAAATTAGATGCCAATTTGATTGAATTGTCATCTAATTGCCATACAATTGAAAGTGAATTTGGTGTTTACAATTGAAGCTTTCAGATTAATAAAAAGGGCATCAATTTGTGGATGTCAAAGGTTTTCACAACAAATTGTTTTGCAGTTTTGGAATGTTTTTTGATGTCATACTTGATGTTAATTTGACATCATGTTGACATCATGGTCCAAATACTTTTTACCCACTGACAGAAAATATGATCTTTAGTATAAAAAAACACCAACAGCAAATATTTATCAATTTGAATGTATATGAAGGTAATACATTGGAGGCCCCCATGGCCTAATGGTTAGAGAGTTAAAGGACTCTATTTTAACTGTCTAGGCGCAAAGTCTGGAGGGCAGGGTCCAAAAGCATTAAGGGTGTTTTTAAATTTCAGTTTTGCTATTTTAAGGATGGAAAAATACACTTTGCGCCCCTGCGCATGGTCTAACAGGGTTGTGCTTATTCTCTTAATGAGTTATGGGTGTGTTCTGAGCATAACATGCATTAAGCCAATCAGAGTCTCATCTCCTAATATCTTTAAGAGTCATTACGCCATGGTGTATTTGCTATTTACATGGCGGACTTTGTAAGAGGAAAAACTGAATGCTTCACTAGTGAGAAAAAAGCTAAACAGACAGATGGTCGCAGGGATAAAGAACGAGCCCCCTCCATTCAGCCTCTTTATTTTTACTCTTTACTCCTTTACTTTCATGGAGTAAGGAAATGGTGGAAACTCACTCCACTGAAGACATCCATTATCCTACATAATTAATTTAGTTTAAGCGCACAGATTTGTTTCAAAACTATTTCTAAATTCAGTTCTAATTTCCAGCAAATTAATAAATGAACAATAATAACGAAGTGTGGAGTTATAACTTCCAAACACACGTCCTATTCTTATGTCCCATATGGTGATGCATATGTCTCCAAAACCCGACAGGTGGACAACAGGTTGTTTTTAATAACACAAATATAAATATGCAAATAATAAATTATACTGCTAATAATAATAACATTATGCAGATGCAAATTGTCAAGAATAAACTGGAAAAAAAAAGTCACCCGAGATGAAGAAGATGTGTAGGCAGTGGTTTTTGTATTTATGTAAAATATAATAATTTTTGTAACATTTTAATCCTTTAATTTTTTTCATTTGCTGCACATCCTGTGTGTTTAAGCAATGTGTAAGCGTTTGGACCCACATATGCGCATATCTAACATGCTCTGCGCTGGACTTTAGACAAGATTTTAGTCGGTCAATGGTGTGGTCTATTTCAGTTCTTCAGAATAGCAACGCCTTAACACACCTCCTTTTTAGACCAAAACACCCATGAGTCTCCAAAGTGGCGCAAATGGATTTACTATTAAAACAACATGGTGCAAAACTTAAAAAATTTGGGTCTGAAAACAGTAACAAATCGCACCAAACACGTCTTGCGCTTTATTGCGCCGAGTGTATGCTAAGGCCCAAAGAGTCCCAGCACTGGCAAGGATTGTAGATGCAGAGTACAAATTCCGAGTATTAATCACTATACCAGGCCACGTCACTACTTTCACAAGATCAGATGCATGTTTGTAGTAAAAATCCTTATTAATGCCCATTTTGTTTTACATTTGTGGGTCTCTTGATCAGTTTTGGACCCATGTAGCTAGTGTATTCAGGGAAACTTCTTATATCTCTTCGTTTATTTCTAGTGTGGTATTAAAAAACCTCAGTTTTCAGAGCTATATTGCACTTCCCCTTACGCCTACACCTCCAAGCTAAAGATAATTGGGACATACCGACCCCTTCACTTGAACTAAGGGGCAAAGGGGTAGAATTGGGATTGTCTCAGATTACTGAAACCGCATGTTATTACCATGCAGAAATGTAAACCTAAAGGGAACCATCCTAATAAAGTGTGACATTTGCACAAATACCTACAGTACAGAATAGCTGTTTTTGCACTTAACATTGCCCGGATGTTCCTGTCCTCTAAATACTTGAGGCGCCTGGCTCCTTCATTACGACATGTGTGCAGTTTTAATTAGAAACGTTGGCAAAGTGTCTGTTCTCAGACCGCTGAGCTCCGGATCACACAACAACACGTCAGTCAACCAGATTAACTTTTTACCATATGTCCACAGCTCCATGCACCCACGCAACTGGCGGCAACTCCTCATGTCTTATTCTCCACACAATTCCCTTTCAGAAGTCAGCTCCGCTTTACTTTCATTTAGACGTCCTTCAGATGCAATGCCATTTATGTCCGAATAAAGCCTAGCTGGTGTCAGAAATGGGGGTTTAAGTGTAAACTAGAAGGGGTATCGCTTTCTGTAACCTCTTCTCCTTGAGGCCGAAAATGCATTTGAGTGCTCGAGATGGAGGGAAAACAGACGGAGCTTGTTCTCCAGGATGAACAAGGATACCGTAAATTAAGCATAGAGAATGCGCCCACACCCCGCCTCCCAAAGAATGCACAGTTTAAGACATCTGCATTACTCAGAGCTCATAAAACAGACATCATTTGGAGAAAGCATGAGTAGGGATGGTCGTTTGACAGGCGCAGCGTTTGGTTTTTAAACAAAGGAGCCTGGCGAATGCGATAATGCATCTTTTAGACGAGAAAGAAGGATGATTATCGTCTTTGTGAAACTCTAAAAGTACTTTTTCCAATCTTATGTATAATTACAGAGTGCTTTTAAACCCAAGACGTGGGTGAAAACCATTTTATAATGTCTCACTTTTATGTTTTTTCTCATAATATTGGTATATCAGTGAAAAAAGAATAGGTAATTGTCCTCGTTCATGTTAGGTACAGTAGCTGAAAGTGAATGTTTTTCTTGAAGCACATCTCCTCACCACACCTCTTAGATCATGCAGAACATTCCAGCGCGGCAGATTTATGCATTCCTCCATAGAGAGCGAAACCTGAAAAGATCATATTCCGAGCAAATATTTCACGCTGTGAAAATACAATGAGAATTAAACGGTGGATCGTTTTGAAGTGGCCTAAAAATGTGCTTCTTCATTACTGTGAAATCCAAATCTAATGCCTGGCTGAGAACTGATTTTTATTAGGATATGAAGTGAATCGTAGTTTTAATTCTGTGTAGTACTGTAAAATTATTTATAGTATGAATTGTTGTTGTTTGTTGGATGTACAGTTAAAGTCAGAATTATTAGCCCTTCTGTTTAATTTTAATTCTTTTATATATTTTCCCCAAGTTCTGTTTAATGGAGAGATTTTGTTTTTTCATTTCTAAACGTAATATTTTTAAAAACTAATGATGATAACAATGATGATAGTGCATAATATTTTACTAGATATTTTTCAAGATGCTAGTATTTAGCTTAAAGTGCAATTTAAAGGCTTAACTAGTATAATTAGGCAAGTTATGGTAATTAGGCAAGTCATTGCATAGCAATGGTTTGTTCTGTAGCCAATCAAAATAAAATATTGCTTAGCCAAAATTTAAAAAAAAAAATCAGAAGAAAAAATATTATAGGAAATACTGTGAAAAATTCCTTTCTCTGTTAAACATCATTTGGGAAATAATTTGAAATAATTGAAAAATAATAAAAAAGTTCACAGGAGGCCGAATAATTTTGACTTCGACTATATATGCAAATTAGATTTTGTAAACGGTTATTTATATTATTAAATGTTATTTACTTAATTAAATATTTTAATTATGTTCGTTTTAGGCGACACGGTGGCTCAGTGGTTAGCACTTTCGCCTTACAGCGAGAAGGTCACTGGTATTTCTGTGTGGAGTTTGGATGTTCTCCCAGTGTTGTTGTGGGTTTCCTCGGGGTGCTCCAGTTTCTCCCACAGTCCTAAATTGCCCGTAGCATATGTTCATTCACCTTTCATTCACCTTTATTTGTAAATCGCTTTTACAATGTAGATTGTGTCAAAGCAGCTTCACATAAAAGGTCATAGTAAATTGGAACAGTGTAGTTCAGTTTTCAGTGTTTAAGTTCAGTTCAGTTTAGCTCAGTTCAGTGTGGTTTAAAATCACCACTGAGTGTCCAAACACTGAAGAGCAAATCCAACGATGGGCAGCTCTATAGATCCCGAACCATGCAAGCTAGTGGCGGCAGTGTCTGAATGTGAGAGTGTATGGGTGTTTCCCAGGACTGGATTGCAGCTGGAAGGGCTTCCGTTGTGTAAAAACATATACTGGATAATTTGGCGGTTCATTCCGCTATGGCGACCCCTGATGAATAAAGAGACTAAGCCTAAGCAAAATAAATGAATGAATGAATGAATGAATGCATGTTCGTTTTCAGTTAAACTAAATAAATATGAGAGATATTTTCTTGGCATGGCAGCAAACTGATTTCTTTTTAATTTTGTTGACATTTGTTTCTATTGATTTTACTTCATCAGGTAATCTTTCATTTTAATTTATCATTATCAGCCTGATCTTGGCATTCAAAAATTTGTTCTTAACAGTGTTGGGGAGTAACTAGTTACATGTAACGGCGTTACGTAATTTAATTACAAAATAAAAGTAGCAGTAGTTCATTACAGTTACTGAGAAAAATGTGTAATTAAATGACAGTTACTTATGAAAATGTTACAGATTACAAATGGGGTTACATCTAAATATGTGTAATATTATTAATCTGTTAATTTGCCTGTTTTTGATATGCACGATGCCTTCTGCTAAGGCCATTTATTAAAGCGGTGCTATTTTGATGCTTTTGATTGGTTTTCCGCTTTGATTGCGGCGCACCACATCTACCAGTTACGTTAATCCTCTCTGCCGCTGAAGGCATTAGGCTACTACAATCAGTCTGAGAGCTGCAAGTAGTGTCGCTACTAGTTTAACTACATTTCTCTGTAGTGTGGCGGTAGCGTCGCTACTTTATAAATCAAAAAGCTTTTGAAGCTTCAGTAGTGAAGCTATTTTATTAGTGAAGTAGCGCAGTAGCGTCCACACAAGCTAGATTTACCGATCGCTGACGGCACTGACATTCACGGAGCTTTGAGGCCGGTGTCTAGCGGATGAAAGTAAAACGTTATGATGGCGAAAATGGTGATTTCTTCTTCTTCCTGTTTTTCAGTGGCCGACAACAATTTTTTTGCTGCGTTACTGCCACCTCTCGCTCTGGTCGGTGACATCGCCAACCAATTAGGTTAACATGAGAAATTTGCTTGAGGGAAAGATGACTGAGGGAGAGGAGTTCTATAGCTATATATAGTTTACTGTAGTAAAGGCTGAAGTATACTATGGTAATTACTATTAGTTCATGATAGTTACTAATAATACTACATTATGTAATGTAATTTATTAATGAAGAGTTCTAAATATATATACAATATAATGCTTATTCCTTTACTATAAATTACTATAGTACCTTAAATGTGTAACACCTGGTTTTATTGGATGTTTTGTTTTTGCTGTTATATTCTATAATTTGTTTCTGTTTGATACAGCATATTATTCACAGTCAATAACTAAACTGAACAATTATGCCTCATATGTTTTTATTTGACCTTTTTATTGATCACTAAGATCTGATTGACTTAGATTTAAGTTGCTTTGATTTAAAAATGAAAATAGCAAAAATAGCTTAGATGTATTTTTTATTGCAAATACCACAAAAATCACCCTGCACAACTAACTACAATATTGATTTTGTACCGACAGTAAACTGTTTTTTTTGTGATAAGGTCTGGTTTTGTGGTGGCTGTACTTTAAATTATTAATTAAATGAATATATTCTTAATTCAAGTGATGAAAGATTTTAAAACTCTTAACAGTAAACAGAGCTACTGTAAGCTCACACCTGCTTGGTATAAAGGCTTGAAAATGCTTTAGTTGAAAATATCCATTAGAAAGTAATCAAAAAGTAATCAGATGTGTAATCAGTTACTCTACTTTTATAAAGTATTTGAAAAGGTACACTACTTATTACATTTTAAATAGGGTAATTTGTCATTTTTTATTGTTTTTATGCTTAGCAAGGCTGCATTTTAGGTTCAAAAACCAGTAAGAATATTGCAAAAACAATCGAACCGTAATACAATTTAAAATAAGTATTTTCATTGCATGTTCTCCACATTTTGCTGTGGGTTTCCTCCGGGTTCTCCGGTTTCACCCACAGTCCAAAGACATGTACTATAGGTGAATTGGATGAACTAAATTGACTATAGTGTATGAGTGTGTATAGAAATGTGAGAGTGTATGGGTGTTTTTTCAGTACTGGGTTGCGGCTGGAAGGGCATCGGCTGTGTAAAAACATATTCTGGAATAGTTAGTTGTTCATTCCGCTGTGGCAACCTCTAATAAATCAGAGACTAAGCCAAAGGAAAATGAATGAATGAATTACTGTAATTTATTTCTGTCATGCAAAGCTGATGTTGCTTCAACTCACCAGAAACATTTAATATTATCAAACCTTAATATTATTAAAACTTCGTAATATTCTTTTATGAACTTTTTATTCTTTTTTCTTTCTTTATTCTTTGATGAAAAGTTCAAAAGAACAAGATTTTCTTTTCATAGAAACCTTTTGTAACAATTCATTTCACTGTCTTTTGTGTCAAGTTTAATGTCTGTTTGCTGGATAAAAGTATCAATCTCTTTCAAAAAAAAAAAAAAAACCATACCGACCCCAAACCTTTGAAGTGTAACAAGAAAACAAAGATTTGATTGAATCCAGCACAATACTTGTGTGTTTTTTTACACCTCTGATCTATTATTTGGATCTGAGTATTTTTCAGCAGAACAGAAATAATGATAACATGAGTGCTATGCAGGTGAAGTCACGCACCGGGTTCCTCTGCACCACCTTGGGGTTGTTGACCACCGTGATGAGGTTGACGATGGTGAAGGCTGAGTTGAGCACATACGAGCAGAACAGGTTCTTGTGGAGCGTGATTCTCTGACAGCTCAGACTCCTGAATGAGAAACAAACAAACATCGCTCGCTGATCAGTCATGACAGAGACACTTGTGTGTGACTTTCTGCGCAGTAATTCAGTTTGACAGCTCATCTCAGTTTGGAACGTAAAAAAACAATCAGCTTCGAAATGGATTGAGTTATTCCTAACTGAACTTTTCAGCACTGAGATTTGAGTTCATGCTTTAGTAAAATGCTTCTTTATGATGGAAGATCCTTTAAACGGGACCTATTAACCAAAAAATCACTTTTATAAGCAGATGTTTTAACACATTTGTGTGGCAACTGTGTGATTATAGCCAGCCTAGTAAAAATGCATTAATTCTGTTTGTTATAATCACATGTGATAAAAACAGTCTGCAGAAACACTTTGATTAACAACGGAAACAGATTAACAGACTGTTACATGACTTATGGGCCACGCCCTCATTATTTGCATGTAGGTCTACTTTAGGTCATTTATCCAGACCTGACGAGCAACCACATCATCAAGAGAACACAGTCTCCTATGTAGCTCTGAGATCATTAATATGCATGCCCTGGGCTGCGATTGATAAGCCACAATGTTTCCTAGTGACACAACAATGATCATTTCTGTCGCTTAGTTATCTTTAAGCTCATATTTAACTTATGTGGGACTTTTATTTTGAAGAAAAAAAAAAAACAGAAGACAGAAGGCTCTGATTGTTTACTATGTGTCACTGAGCAACAACTGAGACATGTTCAAACTCACATGTATCAGTGCACTTCATTATTTTGTACAAATTCATTTCCCCTTATCGTATTTTATCAAATACCATAACCTTCACATTGAATGCCTTTAGGGCAGAGCTATCAGTCCTTAAGGGCGGGGCTATCAGTAATTTAGGGTGCGGCTATCAGTAATTTAGGGCGCGGCTATCAGTCTTCTTGGGCAGGGCTATAAGTCCTTAAGGCTCTCGTGTGTCATTTTTGCTCTGCCTTCATCAATTCATCAATCTTCCAACAATCCAATCGCTTCCCAAAAGATGAAATCATAAATTTTCCTAATTTCAGGAAAGTTTCAAGTGAATAGTTGAAAAAAAGGACAAGCTTAACTTTTGTTTCATGGCGATTTTAATATCAGGAATGTTTCTCAGCCCAGTTTCAGTGGTAAAGTTTGGAGATGTGAGGGTTACGCTATGTTTTAGCCCCACAATGAACTCTTTTGTCTGAAAGATGAAAGGAACTTTGATTCCTCATGATACGACCCATTTAATGGCGTGAACAGAACATAAATTGAGGCTTTATTTCAGATAATGTGATTGTCAGATGTTTGCCTGTTTTGACCATGTATTGCCTAGTGGTTGAAAATAAACCCTCAATCTGTCTGCAAGGGATTATTTTTTAAAGTGAAATTTATGAAGTCCTATAAGATGGAGGAAAAGCCATCAAACTGGACTTTGAAAGGGCATTAGGATGTGTCCTGTTTCATTTTATTTGACTTTTGAAAGCAAATATAGTGACTCCGCAGCCCTGAAATACTATTAAATGGTCATTTTAGTACTTTATATGTTGCCTCTATATTTTAAAAGCACTAGATTTAAGTCAATTTGTCATCAAGGATATGAATTTAAATTTTATTAAAACATAATAAAATACAGCATGATATTTTATCTTTCTTAATATGTGTAGCTCAGAATAAACATAATTCATGAATGCTGAATGATTATGGAACAATATTTCACACATTTTATTGCTTTAAAACATTCAAGGCATGTAAATAATGTGTTTTTTAATTACTTAACATCACTTTCTGGCAAATTTTATATATTTTTGATTGGTTTTATATATATATATATATATATATATATATATATATATATATATATATATATATATATATATATATATATATATATATATATATATATATTCTGGTAACACTTTACAATAAGGTTGCATTAGTTAATGCATTTACTAACACAAACAAACAATAAACAATACATTTATTACAGTATTAGTTCATGTTAGTTAACATAAGTTAAAGGTGCCCTATAAAGAAAATCTGGGTGTATCTAGTCAGTCTAGTAATCAGAGATTAGTATATGAAAATGGCCATACCGTGCGCCTCAGTCATGATCGTTTCCTTGTTCTCTTGTAAACTTTCAGAAGTGTAAAGCCTCGATGAACAGCAGGTCAATCAGAACACGAAGCAGAATGTTACGCGACTTTTCTGATTCGCATGTAGGCCTACTTTAGGTCATTTATCCAGACGTGGCGAGCAACCACATCCTCAAGAGAACACAGTCTCATATGTAGCTCTGAGATCATTAATATGCAGGCCTCAGGCTGCGTTTGATAAGCCACAATGTTTCCTAGTGACACAACAATGATCATTTCCATCCCTTAGTTATCTTTAAGCTCATATTTAACTTATGTCTGACTTTTATTTAAAAAAAAAATTACATAAAGGCTCTTTAAAGACTGTTACTATGTATCACTGAGTATCATTTGAGACATGTTCAAACTCACATCAGGACGCAAAATGCAAGATTTACAGATTATACATTTATTCAGCTCCACTCTGAAGAGGCTTCAGGTATGTTTAATTTCATGTCGAATCGTGTCGAATCACTCAGCTCAACTGTCATTTGTTCATGCAGAGGTTTATATTAATTCCTGGCTGTGTTTACTTTGACATTATAGCCTAAAAATAAAATCCGATACATCGCTATTGGTCTCTTTTGGTCAATTATGGACCTTCTGATTCTGGGGATATTTTATGGAGTAATAAATAACCATATAAAACCAGTTCAGGAGATTTTTTTAAATTTACCAAACCCATAAACTAGGGATGCACCGATCCGGATACTTGGATCGAATATCTGTTTGATACCACATATTTTTGCTGGATCGGTTATCGGCCAGCTAATACTGATCCAAATACAATCTTGCACGTGCGCTATATTCTGTGTAATTTAAAATTCAACAAAAGCCATGAAGGTAGCCTATTGTAAGGGCCTAAAAAGTTGTCATGCAGTCCCACTACATCCCAAATGTTCTGAAGCCATTCTATAGCTTAATGTGAAGTACAGATAAATATTCAAGTGCTTAAATTCATGTTCAGTTCAGCGCTTCCCTCCGCTGCGAGTGTCAATCATTCTCCATTCATTCACAATTCAAACAGCGTGTTGCGTTCATGACAACACGAAACACTTTCTTCAAGACTATTCGTTCCTGTTATTATAAGTAATCAGTGAAGAAATGCATTTAGTTTTGCATTAAATGGGTTTATTTTGACCTGCAACAAGGAGTTCATTTCTGTTTCTAAATTATGTTGCGCTGTTAGATCAGCAGATCGCATTCGCAACACTGGAGTAGAGAGGGTTATTACCTGCTCTTCACGCACAAGGTAGGCCTACCTGAAATTGAAAACTAGAAAAGGCTCAGTAATACATGGACAGATCCTCAACCCACAGATTTCTTTTTCTTTGTGCTGCTGTTTTGAAAGTGTCCGCAGATACCGGAGGGCTGCGCGCTGTGTGCATCAAGCGCTTCAGATACGACATGCGCCGCTCCGTAAAATGATTCTGTAATATTAAAAGTTTCTGTTCTCTCATCATTCCGACCGAGATATTCTTCTGAGGGGAATACTTTCAGTGCTGCGAATAGTTTAGAAAGCCTGTCTCATTGTGGTCAATGTAGTTAATTAAATGAATAAAAGTGAAACTGACGGGCACAATATGAATTGTCATCAACAGAAAATTATTTAGCCTAATATAGGCTACTCTGAAACTGTGAATATTTCACTGTCATTTTTTTAATATCAGTGTTTTATTTAACAGACCAGTTTGTGTTTTGGCGTTGAAGCGGACCTTCTTTTGCACTTTCTCGGTCTCTCTCACTGCGAGATTAGGCGAGGGATTAATAAATAGAACTGGCCTCAGACAGTTTAGTTTAGTCTGCGTCAAACCTGCAGGAAAATATCAGGCTTTGCTAGAAGGCTGATTATTTTACCAACGATTAGGGTCAATAGTGGTAGCCTATTACAGATTTTTTTATTAGTTTTACATTTTCCAATAATTACCAAAGAACACAACAATAAAAAATACAAGGAATGAGCATTATAATACAAAGAAAATAATGGTTATAATAATTAAAATAAAGAAAAATAGATAATAAAAAAAATAATTAAAGAAAAAAAAGTTATTATTAAAAAGAAATTAGGGCATATAAATGGTTTCAATGAAAATACAAAGAGACAGTCAATAGGGGCAATGAGCATTTTAAGCATCAGAATCCGCATTATATTGGTCCAGGTGATAAAGAAATGGTTGCCATATATTGTAAAACTTAGCAAGATTATCAATAATTGGATAATAATGGACTCTTTCCATGTGCAATATTTGAGTAAGATAAGTTAACCATGTCTTAAATTGAATTCCATAAATTATGGTGCTTTGTATGGACACATTATGATCCAGCAGAGAACTAGAGTACCCAAATATAGCAATTTCTGGGTCGGGTGTAAAGGTAAAACCATACATATCGGAAAACCATTTAAATATGTCACACCAGAAATCATAAAGTTTTGGACACGTCCAAAAAAGGTGGGTCAGGGAGCCTTCAGCAGACTTACACCGGTCACATGTAGGGGAGATGGTAGGAAAAATTCTGTGTAATTTAGATTTTGAGTAGTGCAGTCTATGCGTTACTTTAAATTGAATTAACTGATGCCTGGAATTAATAGAACAAGATCGAATTCTACTGAGACTTTCCTCCCATGTATCAGTCTCAATCTGTATACCCAGTTCCTCTTCCCAAGCATTCTTCAAATGAACTGTAGAGTAACTCAGTTCTTGAGAAAACACATCTACAAAGTCTGAAATCAAATGTTTGGAATCAGGTGAGCCCAATAGTAGCCTGTAAACCTTTCTTTCATCTGGCAGTGATTCAAAATTGGGTATTGCGTGACTTCCTATTACAGATTTCAAAGAAAAATCTAAATATTAAAAAAGGAAACATAAGCTGAACCAAAACAAATCAATGTCATAATGAATGCTCAAATAATGTAGCCTAGTTTACAGCAAGCATCATGCCTATAGGGCTGTTATTATTAAAGAAGATATATTATCAGTATCGGGATCGAATCTGTATCAGTCGATACTCAGAATTTTAGTATCGAAATCAGATCGGTTCCAAAAAAAAATGGTATCGGTGCATCCCTACCATAAACCTACTATGTAGAATATCAGAGAACAATTTAACTTATTAAACCAATGCAGTATATGGCACCTTTAATGAAAATACAGTTGCATGTTAACCCATAATGCATTAACTAATGTTAACAAGCATGAATTTGTTTGTTAATAATGCATTAATAAATTTTAATTAATAAATGCTGTACAAGTATTGTTCAAAATTAGTTCATATTAGTGAAAATAATTCATTTGTTTGTTGCTACTGTACATCAATAAAAAAATCTATCAAAAATAAATTAATTATGGCCAGATTTGGGTTCACTCCTCCATCTCAGCATCTGCTGATCAACAACTTTATCTATATTTATCTGTCAAATGATAATAATAAAACATTCTTTCCCAAATGTCCTCAAAATCAGCCAATTAACTCGATTTCACTCGATTTAAGCGTTTTAAAACTCAAGTGCAGAGCTGCTCCTGGAGCACTAGAGGGATGGGAGTGAAAGTTGAGCTCATTTTCCAAAGCTATTTCCCATATTCCAAAGCAAAAATGTCTGGCGTTATTCAGGAGGCATAAATTAAAGCGTAGCGCAGCTGTATGCTGACACGTACCTCTCTGAGCAGCACATCTGGACCCAATAAGACCACATTAAGACTCTGACATCTCTGAAGATCAGACTGTAAATATCACCATCGCACCATAAAAACAAACGTTGCTATGTTACACTTCCAGATATTGTAGCGAAGCAGCGGACACGTTTGATGCATCGTAAATAATAATGCAGTGCAAATGTTTACAATTGTCCCGGAGATATCATAAAAACTTGATCAGATCCATTAGGCACAGACATAATAATGTTCAACATGATGAAGTGTCCAAATGTTAGTTTGAACAAGTATTTCTAGTAATTATATTATTTCGGTACATTCATTTATTATTTTCGGCTCAGTCCCTTTATTAATCAGCGGTTGCCACAGCAGAATGAACTGCCAACTTATCGAGCATATGTTTAATGCAGTGGGTGCCCTTCCAGCTGCAACCCATCACTGGGAAACACCCATACATTCTCATTCTCACACACATACACAACGGACAATTTAACTTACCCAATTCACCTATAGAGCATGTCTTTGGACTGTGGGGGAAACTGGAGCACCTGGAGGAAACCCACACCAACAGGGGGAGAACATGCAAACTTCACACAGAAATGCCAACTGACCCAGTCAAGGCTTGAACCAGCGACCTTCTTGCAGTGAGGCGACAGTGTTACCACCACACTGGCCCCTACAAAATTTATTATTAAAATTATTCCAAGATGATTCCTTGGATTTACTTAATTATTTTAAGTTGAGTGGTTGTAAACAATTTTTTGGGCTAAATTTAAACAAACAAAATTAAGTTGAACGTTGCTAAATTTAATTTGTTTGTTTAAATTCAGCCCATATCAATTGTCTGCAGACATAATTTTTTTCAGTGTATATTATTTCGTTCTAAACTGAAAATGAAAGCTTGAATACATAATTGATGATGCATGGCTAATGTCTTTAATTTAATTTTATTTAAATTTAGGCGGTTCATTCCGCTGTGGCTACCCCTGATTTTTAAAGGGACTAAGCCAAAGGAAAATGAATGAATATAATTACATTTTAAGTAAATATTTAATTTAATTTAAAATAAATTCAATTTAATTTAATTTTGACATAATAATGCTCAACAATCAAGTGTCCAAATGCTTGTTTGAACAAACATTTCTAGTAATTATATTATTTTGGTTTACCCCTTTTCAGGAAAATGAAAGCGTACATACATAATATGGTTTCTTTTACAGCATTGATGTTGTAATGTAATTAAAATATAATCAGTTAAATAGACTTTGGCATTCATTAAGTTGCTCAAGCGTAAAACGAGACCAAAAGCCGTTTACTCGCATGCACCCGTAAGAATCGGCAGGCTAGGGCAGAAGCTTTATTGAATATACTGGGGTAAAATAAATGCTCATATTTTAAAGACATGGCGGGGAAAATGTAATTTAATGCAGAGCTTCTTGTACAGTTTAAGACCCACTTCATATCGCATATCACTCAGCCAGTGGAGGTTGCTGATTTTTAAAGAAAACAGACCTTAAACCCGCCGATTTTTGTAATGGCATATAGAACACCGGAAGAACTTAACCCAGGTTACTGACAAATTTAAAGTGCTTTAGCATACTTCCACATATAGCAACCCTATTGATATTGCATGGCTAACACAAATTTAATTTATTTTAATTTAATTTAAGTAAATATCAAATTAATTAAAAATCTAACTGAGTTCAATTAAATTTGCCTAGCTAACGTCAATAATTTAATCAAATTTTATTAAATATTTAATTTAATTAAAAATAAAATAAAATTTTATTACATTTGTGACATAGTGATGTTTAACATAATCAAGTGTTGGCGGAGTGGGTAGCACAATCGCAAGAAGATTGCTGGTTCGAGCCCCGGCTGGGTCAGTTGGCGTTTCACTGTGGACTTTGCATGTTCTCCCCTGGAGTTTGCATATTTCCTTTGGCTTAGTCCCTTTATTCATCAAGGGTCACCATAGTGGAATGAACTGTCAACTTATCCAGCCTACCCAACCAGCATATGTTTTAGGCAGCTGCAACCCTGTATTGGGAAACATCCATACACATTCATTCACACACATACACTACAGCTAATTTAGTTTATTCAATTCACCTATAACGCATGTCTTTGGACTGTGAGGGAAACCGGAGCACAACATGCAAACACAGAAATGCCAGCTGGGACTCAAATTAGCCACCTTCTTGCTGTGAGGTGACAGTGCTAACCACTGAGCCACTTCTTCACTTGTTTGAAGAAACATTTCTAGTAATTATATTATTTTGGTCTACCCCTTTCAGGAAAATAAAAGCTTATATACATAATTAATATTGCATGGCTAACGTCACAAATGAAATAAAATTTAATTTAATTTCGGTAAATATTTAATTTAATTAAAAATCTAATTAAATTCAAAGTTTATTTTCCTAACTAACGTCACTAATTTAATTTAATTTAGTTTAAAAGCAAGTATTTAATTAAATTAAAAAATTTATGAAATTAACACTACATAGTAATTTCCTGAGAAACAACAACATGTATTTACTGAGCACTGCTTTTGAAATGGCATCCTTTTCATATCCTAAACAACAACATAAAAACTGCATCACCTTTAAAACATTCACTAATTCCTTAGTGTATACTTTAAAAAAAAATTATAATAGTGGAAACTTACTGGAAACAAATCCTTTCTGTATGTGACATATTCCTAAGTTTATGTGCCGTCTAATGTATATGACTCTTAGGCCCCTATATTTAATTACCCATAATATTAAGTGTACCCTGGAGGATGCAGACATATGGAAACCAAGTCAGCATGAAATAACACACAAAAAACTGACACATAATACTCGTCATTTGCCTCGCAGCTCTAGTGCAGCTCTGGCAGAAATGGACACCGATGATTTGCACTCAATAAAACACAATTATCTTTTTTTTTTGTAGTCCCAGAGCCAAATGACCTTACTCTTTGAGTCAAAAAGAGTTCAGACTGATGTGTTGTATTAAAAGTCCATTTGTTAATGCTAATGCCAGATGCATCTCTAAACAATTTAAGCGTCCATCAGACACTACATTTACACATTTTACAATGAAACAATGTTTTGGGATGTTTTTTTATTCATCTCAAGCATCAAATAAATTATCTTAGAGCAACACATGAGTGATAAAAATAAAAATACTCATGAAAATGCACATAAATACTTTTTTTTCAAGCCACGCAACACTCAAAAAGAAAATGACGTTTGCTGTTTGATCAAACTACATATATACAATAAGCTGAAACAACACAATTATTGATTTTTTTGGGACAACTTAATTGTTTTATGTTCAATCCACTTTAATTTGTTAAAACAAATGAGTTAACTTAATTCCTTCATGTTGTCCTAACACAAATCAATTGTGTGGAAACCTTTTTTTTACAGTGAAGAAATTGTATGTGCAGTATTGAAAACAAGACAAATTGTTATTATTGCATTATAATAACAATTTGTAAAAAATAAATAAATTAATTAAAAAACATAGGCGGAGGGTGAACAAACTCCAGGGTAAGGCTAAGATATGCTCTTTCCCATGGGGTAAACAGTCCAGGGATCAAAACACAGACAGACTAACACAGGTAAACCCTTTGAAATGCACATAAATAGAAACAAGACTCAGCAAAGAGTGTGTGAAACCAGGGTGTCTATATAGTCCATGTAATCACAGAGAATGACTATCGTGTGGGGGGTGGGGGGTGTAATCAGGGGGAAAATGGAACTGGTGTGCAAAAGGTACATGATGTTATTTGTAGTCCGGTTCAGTGACAGATCAGTAGTTCTGCAAGTTCTGCAAGTATTAGATCGCTGGTGATCTTGACAATAACCTTAAACTGGTCAGATTAATATTAAATTATAATTTAGTTAATATATATATATATCAATATGCAAAAATTAAGTAAGTCATTGGATTTGCTTGTAAAAATAGATCTTTTATAAAAACTATTATTTATTAACTGTAATTTTCCAAAGGGAAAAAAAAGTTGGTTTGTTAGTTAGTTGTTTGTATTTTCTGTGTGTGTTTTTTATTATTATTGAAATATTTTCTTATATTCATGTCAGCAATTTAAATTAAGTGCTAGCTCATAATTAGCATGTAGCTTTTCGCATTTAAAACATAAACCTGGGTTTACAGACGTGGGTGTCACAAAATACTTTTTAAAAGTTTTTTTTTTTATTATTTATTCTATATGTACAACACTTAAAAAAAATGTAAATATATTTATTACACCACCTACGAAATAAGTACCATTAACAGAGTAATTTCCAAAATAATAATAATAATAATAACATGTATTTATTGAGGAATTTTTTTTTAATGAGGTCTTTTTAATTTCCTAAATAACAATATTAAAAACTGCATTGTCTTTAAAACTTTCAGTAATTTCTTAGCGTGCTTTAAACAAAATGATTTAAACTCAAAACTGAAAACAAATGTCACAAATGACATATTGCATAGGTTTATTGTTGTGACATATTTTGACAATCAGATTAAATTAAATTAACAGAGTCATTTCCTAAAAAACAACAATGTATTTATTAAGGATAAAATTTGAAATTAGGTCTTTTTAATAACTTAAATAACAATATAAAACTGAATTGCCTTCAACATTTTCATTAATTTATTAGTGTGTACTTTAAAAAAATGTATAATAATAATAATTAATAATAACAAACAAACTAACTAAAAATAAAAAATAACCTGAATACTGGAAACTTACTGAAAATAAATATCACTGCACAAGTTTATTGTTGTGACATATTTGATAATCTTATATGCCTATATACGCAGCGAGCCACTGGACAAACTGGTAACAGTAAGAAAGCCGTCCATACGGAGGTAAACGGTCAGCTGGTAAGCGCAAAAAGAAACATTGTCATACCGCCCCCTAGTTTTCGTTTTAAAGATGAAATGCAGTCATACGTTCTTCTGGCTACATAATTTGCAATCTCCAGAAATGTATATAGGGCAACATTTTCAGAATGAGCCTATGTTGCACAAATCAATTAAGTTAACTTAATCGTTTTTACAAATTTAAGTGGATTGAACATAAAATAATTAAATTGCCCCCCCCCAAAAAAAAAAAAAAAACTCAGGAATTGTGTTGTTTTAGCTCATTTTAAATTAGTAGTTTGACTAAAAAGTTTTAAGTGATTCACATGTGCTACTGTTCCTTTAAGAAGTTTGGACATTCTTCATTCATACGCAGCAGATGCTCTTCCAGCTGCAACCCATCACTGGGAAACATCCATACACACTCATTCACACACATACACTTAAGACAATTTAGCTTACCCAATTCACCTACATCACTTTTTTGGACTTGTGGGGTAAACCGGAGCACACAGAGGAAACGCAAACACGGGGAGAACATGCAAACTCCACACAGAAATGCCAACTGACCCAGCTGGGGCTTGAACCAGCAACCTTTTTGCTGTGAGGAGATTGTGCTACCCACTGTGCCACCGTGCTTGGACATTCTTTGTTTTCAAATTTTCCCATTTAAGATTAATGGGACAAAAACTTAGAAATAGTGAAAAAGCCAACATATCTTTTTATCTTTTCCTAAGCCATCACGCTCTGTTTAGATTCCGACTGTAAACTTTATGAGATGTATGTTTTCAACAGCATTTATGCTAGACAGTCTGATTTTCTTTCACAATCCTGTCCAACACAATCATTAAAATGTTCTCCTACTGAAAGATAAACTCACTGCCAGTTAAAACATATATTTTACCAGTGCAATTTTCCTGGTTTTTGCTCTATACATTTTTTCCTTTCTATTTTAACAGCCCATTTGATCAAAAGCCATTCGTGTTCGTGCATTCAGATTTTTAGACAGTGTTTGGGGGGTCTGCTGTAATTTTCACTTCCAGACTGAGACTGAGACATTAAAATATTTGGATATTGTTTGTACCTTTTCCTAATTTATGCCTTTGTTTACTAATTCTGTCGCTTTTCTGAATGCTTTAGTCAGGATTTATAATCCAAAATGCGTTTTGCATTCATAGCAAGAATAATAATTCTTCAGCCATGGAGATTATCCATGAAATGTAGGAATTATTTCCTCGAGCCATTTCAACTCTATTTTGTATAAATGTTTAAGCTTCCAAAGCAGCAGATTTTTGTTTTTTATGGTTTTTCATTGAAACAATAGCAACTATTCAGTCCGTATACAAATATCATTTACATTTCAATGTGCTATTTGCATTTGAGAAAATTACATGTTAATTCTACTGTATTTTGAAGACACTGTCTATAATAATTCTAACATAGGATCATTCTGAAAACGTAGCCCTATATACATTTCTGGAGATCACGAATTATGTTGCCAGAGCTACGTATGGCTGCATTTTCATCTTAAAAACTAACGATATGGAGCGGTATGATGCCGTTGACTGTTATCTCTGTATGGACAACTTTACCACTGTTACTAATTTGTCCGGTAGCTCAACATGTACATCTGCGGACTTGACGCACAGCAGAATTGACCATGATGATGGGGTTCGAGTCTGGTGAAGAACGGTTCCAGAAAGCAGGTAAGACAAAAACAAAAGCTCAAAAATAAAACAAACAAGTAAATAACAGGGTGAGAATGTGGTATAATCTGAAAACATGGTAAAAAAAGGGCTTTTTTTTCTGTATTGTTTTTAAAACTGTCGGTTGGGTTTAGGGAAGTAGGTGGGCTGGTCAATCAGTGCTTTTTAAAACATGATTGGTTAGGATTAGGGAAGGAGGAGGGTGGGTCAGTCAATCGGTCAGTCAGTCAGCCAACAGCGGCCTCTGGTGGATTTACGTGAGAAGAGCAGGCGTGAATGGCACTGGCGAGAGAAATTTGAGATCTGAAAAAGCGTACACAACGAAAACAAAAACTGCAACAAAAAAACAACGTAGTTTCTGGGACGTATTTTGCTCTCTCCAGAAATATATGTAGTGGTGCGTAATCAGAATGAGCCTTGGTTAAATACTTCAGTCAATTGAGTACAACCGTTAGGTTCCAGACAGAAAAACTTAAATAATTTTCTCTGTACAAACAATAATATTTACCTTTAAATTTTTTTTCTTTACATTTTTTTTTTCTTTTACAAAATTAGTTGAGCACATGGATTAAATGATTTAAAAGATTCACCTTTGAAGATTACAAGGCAATAGGTGGTGCTACTAAATAAATAAACAAATAAATAAAAAAACAAAAGCTAAAAAGGCTGTACTTCAAATGCAATCTCACAGCAATTCGTAACTGAAAAGTTGCTGAGACCTTTATTTCAGTATGTACTTCCAATTGAAACGGAATATTGAGTAGGGGGAGGAGCTTTTCTTTTGTGCATCTTTCCCTCATAGCAAACTAACAGTAATGTATTGTAGGGATGTGGTTAAGAAAAATGCAGCTGAAGTGTCCAACTGACATCATCAGAGAAGCACCGCCTATCCAAACTCAGAAGCAAATGGTCAGAATTTGATTGAAGATTACCAAGACAAACAGTATTTTCAGCAACACAGGCTCATTCTGAAAATGTGCCTCTAGATACATTTCTGGAGAGTGCCAAATACGCCCTCGGAACTATGTTTTTTTGTTTTCGCAAGTTCACCAGAGGCTGCTGTCTACGCTTTTCAAATCTCAAATTTCTCTCGCGAGTGCCATTCGTGCCTCCTGTTCTCGCGTAAATCCACCAGAGGCCGCTGTCGACTGACTAGTAACCGACAGTGTTTTAAAAAGCAATCCAGAAAAAGAAAAGCTCTCGCCTGAATTTTACCATGTTTTCAAATTTTATCACATTCTCACCCTGTTATTTACTTGTTTATTTTATTTTTTGGCTTCTGTTTTTGTCTTAGCTGCTTTCTGGAGCCGTTCTTCGCAGGACTCAAACCCCGTCGTCTGGATCAACTTTGCGTCTCAAGTCTGCCAATGTACATGGCGATCTACTGGACAAACTGGTAACAGCAGGAAACCAGTCCTTATGTTTGTAAACAGTCAGCTAGTAAGTGCAAAAAGGAACGACGTCATACTGCCCGGTAGCCTTCGTTTTAAAGATGAAATGCAGCCATACGTAGCCCTGGTTACATAACTCACGATATCCAGAAATGTATATAGGGCTACGTTTTCAGAATGAGCCTATGTTGATTTTGAGTGGATTAATTTGCACATTCATTGCTCTCCA
This sequence comes from Danio aesculapii, assembly GCF_903798145.1. Classification (NCBI taxonomy): domain Eukaryota; kingdom Metazoa; phylum Chordata; class Actinopteri; order Cypriniformes; family Danionidae; genus Danio; species Danio aesculapii. Next base: position 42,604,615 of record NC_079453.1, read on the forward strand.
AAACAACAATGTACACTCGCAAAATAAACATTCTACATTTTGATTACACAACAACTTTAACACATACTTTTTAAAACCCAATACTGAAAAAAACTCCAATAACTGCACTCTTTTAGCCTGCACGCCCAGTGTTGTGTATATTTCAGGTTAACACATTTACCTTCAGTGTGCAGACTGTGTGGCCATGTTGACGGTAAACACCAATCCATCTTTTATATTCGGTTTGCATTGGCATCCCGTGATTAATGTGGTGACCGAGAGCATCTAGGTAAATCTCTCTTGGAAAAGCATAAACGTAGACTTTGTCAATTAAATAAATATGAGACGCCACCGAAGCAATCTACCGTCAACAGCTTAGATAAATGACAGTGTTTGAGAGTAGACAATGCACAGGTCTGCCAAAAACAAGTCAACAACTGAGCAGGCCATCATGGAGAGCATTATTAATCAATCTGCAGAAACCGAGGCAATGCTGGAGTTACTTCTGACAGGCAAGAGAGGATTGAAACTCACCTGAAATAGAAGAAAATGGCCAGCGAGATGAGGAGAGACACTATAGAGAGAGCGTGACCCACAATCGCCATGTAATACAAAATATACGCCATCTGAAATGAGAAAAAGAATGAAATAGTCAACCTCTCTCCAAGACTGCAAGACTCTTTCTATTTTGATTTTTTGGTTTCAAGAGTTCACACTTAGCTGATGATTGATAACAAGGCATGTTTGGCATGCTGTCCTGGGTGAGAACCCTGAGCTTAGAAGATCCTCGAGCCTGGGGCTCCCTCCCGTTTTGTAGGGCAAGAGGGGAGTCTGAGGCCCCGTTTACACTAATAAGTAAATAAAGTGCATAAGTTTTGCTACGGTTACGCCATCTGTCCACACTACGCCGGAGTTTTTGAGCGCTGAAAACGGAGTGTTTTGGAAATGTTGAAGAGGCCGTTTCATCTCAGTGTGGATGGGGGAAAACAGAGACATCTGAAAACGGAGGCATGACTGCAGACATTCGCCTCTCTGATTGGGGCTTTTTCCCTTAATATTAAGTAGCCTACACACAGTTTAGTCTTGCATCCTCTCCTTGTAAGTTCAGACTTCGCAAGTTCCATATGAAAAACAAACTCCCAAGGACAAGTCGGGTAACTCTTCAAAGGGAACAGTGTACTTTATAACCACATTCACATCATCTTGGCTACGTTGTTTCACTATCTTAACAATAAAATGAAAACAAGATATAAGGAATTGCTTATTTTCATTTTGATATTACCTTAACAGACACCAAAAATGTTGAGGCGTCGTGTAGCTACATATTTATATGACCGTCATCTTCACTGGATGCATATTTATAACAAAACGGAAGCCATAACATTACTGCCTCCTTTAATTTTCATTGAAAATACGAAACACACCCTCTCTTTTGCTGAATATCAGTTTTAATAAATTAATAATGGCCATTATAAAAGTATAATGTACAATAGTTTATACAAAATAGGAAATAAAGGCAAGCAATCAGTCAATATACAGAATGTACATGGTAATTATTAACTTGGTGCTCAGCCAAAGCACATTATCTGAGAACAAGTAATAGATTCAAAAGACCAAAGTCGGGGAATATGTTGTTAGATATAGACAACAAGATGAATTAAATATGTTTAACAAACATAGTGAGATTGGATCCAGCGGTAGATCATTGATGAACAGTCCGACGAGCACAGCTCTCATCTGGGTAGATGTGCTGCAGCGCATGCCAGAGTGTGTGTGTGTATGGTCACGTGATGTGCGTTTTCAGTGGTGTGGCGTACACGGAGAGTTGTTCAGAAATGCTGGATGACGAAAACGCTAGTGTGGACGTGGATCGTTTTCATTCTAAAACGCAGTTTTAAAACTAAAACGTACTAGTGTAAACAGGGCCAGATCTCAGGTAGGTCTCAAGGGCTCCCCCGAATTAGATATTTGGGCCTATTAATGATAATTAGAAGTTGCCAGAGCATGATAGACCTCTAACTGACAGGTCAATTTTAGAAGCCTAGAACTAAATGCTCATATACTGTGGCAATTTGGTTTAATTCATTCACTTATACTTCATGTCTTTGGACTGTGGGGGAAACCGGAGCACCTGGGAAAACCCACGCAAGTACAGGGAGAACACGTAAACTCCACATAGAAATGCCAACTGGTCAGGGCGGGACTCAAACCAGAGACCTTCTAGCTGTGAGGCGACAGTCCTAACCACTGAGCTGCTGTATCGCTCTATACCTGGATTAATCTAGGAAAGAGGGGAGGAGTAGGGGTGAATGGGGGGATTCTTCAAGACGAAGATAACTAGAGTAAGAAAATCTGGTTATTAATAGTGTGTTTGGATTCATCTGAATGGTAAATCATGCGATAGCTAATACGGGACCACCTGTGGTCAATCATAAGCACGTGATCCTCTCGAAATTAGTTTATAAATACACTTCACCTTTAAAAGATGTAACGTAAATGTCATTTTTGTTGAATTGAATTGTTTGATTTCATCTTTATTTCAGCACTTAATAAGATATTAAAGTCAAAAAACCCTGAGCTAACATGAACTAAATATAGTGATTTATATAGATATTTGCTATGAACAGCTATTAATATATATATAATGCTACACTGCAATGAATGAATTATTGTAAATTATTGTACACATTTGTTAGCAGAGATTATTGTATTAATATATTTCATTTATTTAAAAAGTGTCATTTTATTAATGTTTATTAAATTTAAGGAAGGGTGGCACAGTTGCTCAGTGGTTAACACTGTCACCTCACAGCAAGAAAGTCGCTGGTTCAAGTCCCGGCTGGGTCAGTTAGCATTTCTGTGTGGAGTTTGCATGTTTTCCCCGTGTTGGCATGGGTTTCCTCCGGGTGCTTAGTTTCCCCACAGTCCAAAGACATGCGCTATAGGTGATGTGGATTAACAAAATTGCCCATATTGTATGAGTGTGTGTATGAATGCGAGAGTGTATGGGTATTTCCCAGTACTGGGTTGCAGCTGGAAAGGCATTTGCTTCGCAAGAACATATGCTGCAATAGTTGGCGGTTCATTCTGCCATGGCAACCACTTATAAATAAGAGACTAACCTGAAGGAAAATTAACGAAGTTCAAGGAATTTATAAAATTTTATTTACAGATTTAATAAATGTATAATTAATTATATGAATTATTTATAAGTACGTTAGTTCATTGATTTGTTAATTTATAAAAAAAAGAAACATTGTGTAAAATATTTTACTTTCTCTTGTACAGTAAATATTGTTTGACTTGTTGTCTAGTATAAATGTTAAAACATTCATAAATCAGAAGATATAATTGGCAGTACACTGTAAAACCTAACAGTCAACTTTATCAAATGAAATGAGTGTAGTTAACTCAAAATTGACTGAAAGTTAATTCTACTCATTTGAAAAGAGTTTTGAACTCAGTGTTGAAGATAATGAGTTAAATAAATACCTCATTACTTCAACTTAGTTGGAGTAAGTTCACAGTACTCATAGATTCGTTTTTAACTCAAATGGTTTGTAGCAATCAGTTTCTTCTTTGAGTTGCCTAAAGTTATTGGGTTTTACAGTACTCAGTTGATTTGAGTTCTCTTCTTTTATTGGGTTTTACTTTGCTCAAATTGCTTTGTTCAAATGGATGAAGTTCACAGTACTCATTAGGATTAGTCTTTTTATTTAAATGGTTTGTTGCAATCAGTTTTCTCAAATGGTTTGAGTTACCTTAACTTTTTGGGTTTTACATTGTATTATTATGTTAATTGATTTTGTTTATGAATTAAATGCACATTGATTGGTAAATTATACAGTAGGTGTCTGTATCAAAAAAAAAATTTCAGTAAATATGCATCAATTTTAATGCATTGATTACAATAAACAAATGGGATCTTCTTATAAAAAATGTATAAAACGCATTAAATGAAAAAGATAAACTGTATCTTATTTAAAATATATAATCTGTATTTCAGGTTGGTTAAAGTGTGTTGTCATGTTGTCATTTTGTTTATAATTGTTTATCAAAGGTTGCTTTAATATGCCTTTAATATTAAGCATACTATAAAAATACAAATTTGTTTGTTTGTTTTTTTATTTATTTTTTTTTTTTAAAGCAAAATTATTCCTGAAGAGAAAATTTCATGCAATAAAGATTAAATCACAAGGTGGTAAGAAGGCTTAAAAGTAACACCAAAAGTGCATCTGAATTTGTGGTGACTTTTTTCTGAACTCCAGTGAGTCTCGTCTGCTCTGCCGGAGTGAACTGCACAGACTTGACCTGAGTGTGTCTGAGCTGACATTTTCCCTGTCCTCTCTTTATCCCTCACACTTTGTAAAGCAGCAGCTGTAGCCACTGAAACCATTATGGTCTGAATAATTTGTAGAGCTGCTGTCCTACAGAAAAGCTGTTTAGTTAACCTGAATCTGCCTCGTGTAGAGATTACACTTCACTGCAGCTGAGGCTGAAAGAAATACTCCAATGCAACATTTCCTTCAGGAACAGCTTTTAGACCAATCACAACTGCATGCATCAGCGCTTTATGCTTAGAAAGGCTGTTTGAGACTTCTTATTCTTGTGGTAAATTAATATATACAGTACATTTTAGAAAACCAGTTGATGCACTGCAAAGTTGTTTGGCTAAAACTAAATCACAAAAAAGGCTTTACATTGAAACAATCATTTCTGACCCCTTTAATCAGAAATATTCATAATACAATATAATGATCCTTTAATACACATACAGTAATGAATCCGAGTCTGTTATGAGCAGGAAGAGATAAGTAATAGTTTATACAAAATGCACTTTTTTTAAAGAGACCAAAAAACCCCCCCAAAAAATTATACATATACATATACATATATATATATATATATATATATATACATATACATATATATATATATATATATATATATATATATATATATATATATATATATATACATATACATACATATATATATATATATATATATACACACTCAAAAAAACATTATTTATTTAATGGTTGAGTTAAAAATATTTGATGCTTTGTTGGGTTATTTTAAACCTTTATTGTGTTATTTATTTAATAACTCAAGCAGTTGGGTTAAATATTTGGAGCTTTGTTGGGTTATTTTCAATCTTTATTGGGTTATTTATTTAATAACCAGTTGGGTAAAAAATTTTGAATTTCAACAGTCAAATTATTTCACTGACACAGAACAGCTGTATTAATATGGGTACGTAATGTTGTTTTGTGTTGTAACCTTTATTTAAGCTTAAGCTCAAGCTTTTTTTTTTTTTTAGCAAATTACCTCTCCGTGTCATGTTTTTTTAATTCGTTTCACCCACACTCTTAATTATTGATGAAACATGATAAAGAGATAAAAACTGTCTGGAATTTAAAATGAAATGGAAATAAAGCATTTTCAATATTTTTCAAACTGTATGTTATTTATTTACACAGCCATAATTATAAAATTAATAGTAGTACTAGTAATAGTAGCAATAGTAATACCAGAATGGAAAAATAACATTTAATCAAAAATTTTATAACCCAATGCATTGGGTTAAAATAACCCATAGTTGGGAAGGTGCTATAATAACCTTTAGTTGGGTTATATGTTGGGGTATTTTTGACCCAACTATTTTAACTGAGTATATATTAATAAAAAAATAAATAAAAATAAAAAATGTTTCATGTTCGGATCCTTATACAGAATTTGATCATGAAAACAAATTAATTCATGACAGTGTATGGGTGTTTCCCAGTACTGTGTTGCAGCTGAAAGGGCATCAGCTGCGTAAAACATATGCTGGAATAGTTGGCGGTTCTTTCCGCTGTGATAATTCAGGGTCTAAGCCGAAGGAAAATTAATTAATGAGCTTTCAGATATTGTGAAGACAAATCACAACTGCATGCATCAGCGCTTTTTGTTTAGAAATGATGTTTGAGACTTCTCATTCTTGTGCTAAATTAATATATACAGTACATTTTAGAAAACCAGTGGATGTGCTGCCAAGTTGCTGGGCTAAAACTAAATCACAAAGAAAGATTTACGTTTTTAAAACCCTTTTAATCAGAAATATAATAATACAATATAATGTTCTTTTAATACACATAATGCATTTGGGTCTCGTTTGAGCTTGAAGAGATATAAAAAAGTTTCTAGAAAAAAATTGTTTTAAAGAGATATAAAATTCCTGTTGTTTTTTTGTTTTTTTTTTCAGATGTGTACCTTTAGTTCTTAAATAGATATAACCAATTTAAAATAAATATATAAAAATAACATTTTAATGAAAAAGTGTCATGTTCAGGTCATTATACAGAATTTGATCATGACATTTAATCATTTAACGAGAAATTGCTAATTCGATATGGTTTCAGCAGCAATAAGATTAAGTGATGACTGTTCTATAAATTAACGATTCTTTGGAATATGAAACCAGTAGGCTTATATTGATTTTGAATGCATTAAGAAGAAAAGGTTTAAGGATGTTTTTAAGGATTTGGAGATGATCAGATCTCTCACCTTAAGCTTGTCCTTGGTGTGAGCGATGCAGAGGGTGTAGTTTGACCATGTTCTGTTAGTCTCAGGGTGTTTGAACCAGCTTCCAGTCTCATCACAATACTTGGTGACCTTTTCTAAATAAACAAGGATGAAGGTGTGAGATGCATGCATTACAAAATGCCTTCATTCTTTATTTTCTATGTGACTCAAGGCTTAAAAAACACATTTGAGTTTTCAGGTTTTAACTTTCACTTTGAGATTCATTTAAGAATTGGTGAGGTGCAGACTAGTAAAGTGTTTTCATATTGGTTTTGCTTTGGGTGAATCTATCCCCATTGCCCTTGGCTTGTTTGGGTTTATCTTTTTAAAAATGCCAACAGACAAAACTGCAAAAAGGAGCCCACCTACTCTGGTAATAAAAGAAAAAAAGCATTGAATGAAAGTCTAAAAAAGTGACAAAGTCTACATGAAATCAAAATTGCCATGGTTTATTTAGCTATAATGACACAATTGGCGCGAATGAAGTAGTGTGAGTTGCGTGTTTTGCGTGTTTGATGCGCTTTAACGTGCAAATTGCTCGAGTTGTAAAATCTGAACTTCAGACAACATGCGCACCGCGTTAACCAATCAGGAGCTTGCTTTTGTAGTGCCGTGATTATGCCGTAGTGCCTGTTGTTTGTGTACCGAGGGGAAATCCTCCTGCTGACACTGGACTACAGCTCATCAAACTGGGCTGGGCTCAGTCTGAAGCACAGCTGAAAGCCTCCATCATCCAGGTATTGTTTCTGGAGGAGTTGAGGAGCTGGGTGCACCTCTGAAAGGATCTAGTGGACTCAGACACGGCGTCAAACTAATATACGCTGATTTTCAGACTTCCTAAAGCACATAAACACATCTATTCTCTTAATAAAATCCATGTTAGCAATTTAACAATGAAGCTAGAGTCACCGGGCAGACAGAAGCCCGCCCATGATGCAAATCCGCACAATATGCACAATTTATTTGTGCATACCGCATCTGGTCTGAACACAGCATTATAGATCACTGGAGAACATTCATTATCACATAGACTACAATCCTGTCACCATAGAAACTACAAATCCCGTCATGCACCACACACACACCTGTTCCGGTTCTCCTTTGATTACACACACACAGCTGGGAGCTGTTTAAAGACTAATTACACAGACTATATATACTGCTCACATTCACACTCACATGGCTGAGTCTTGTTTCTGTTTTAGAGCAATATGTAAGAGTTTTCCTTGCCTTGTCTAAACGTGTTTTGACTCTTGCCTTGTTTTACCGTTTATCTTGATTCTTTGCCGTCTGTACTGACCTTTCGCCTGATTTTGTCTACGATCCTGGATGACCTTTATGCTCCTGTTTGCTACCTGTTTGACCGTTGCCTGCATGACTGCTGTTGTTAATAAACTGCATGTGGATCCTTACCTCTGTTGTCCCAGACCTTTACATGACATATGGACTCCTTTTTGCATTTTTGTGCAATTTTGTATAGATTATTTATTTATTTGTTTGCTACGTGTTTGTCTGCACACCTCATTTTAAACTTTTCCCGATTATTCATTAAAAAAAGCTCATAAAATGAAAAAGACATATACCAGTGGAGTCAAAGTCAGCAAAGTAATTGGGGCAGTACTGCGACGTGAACGTTCCTGCTGGAGTATCGTCCCAGCACAGCCAGCCGTCCCACGTGCGGTTACAGTATAAACCTAAAGAGAAGCACACAATCAATCAAGCCAGCTCCAGTGTGCTCTTTCTGAAAGCTCTTGCGGGGCTGTCTCACCTGATTTGTTGTAAGGCTGGTCCCTGTTCATTTTCTCAAAGCATTTATATTGACCGTCGATGATCATCTTCCTCTCCTCCGCTTTCTGAATCACTACAGGGCTCACCTTGCTCTCCGCTGTGGGACCCAGCTCTGTCTCTGTCTCTGAAAAGCCGTGAACTGGTAACGTCTGAAGATAAAAAACATTTGTTTTAAGAATACACATTATAAAAATCTGAACTACTGGATAATTAAGCGTCTAATTAGGCTATTAGTGTCTGTTGTATCTGTCGTTTTTCTTTCTTCTCACTGGGAGACTACAGTCTGAATTTTCTGGAGAATTGCAATGGAGAACAATTGTGATCAAGGCATTTAAAAAAATAACAGAAAATTTGTTCTGGCAATTTTTCAGAGTAAAAAGTCTGACGATTCATGGCAAGTTTGGGTCAATGAAAACCTTCAAGTTTTTCAGTAACACTTTACTTGAAGGGTTGTTTTCATAAGACCGTCATTAAACCTTTAACCTTAAGTTCTTTAACCTTTAGCCATCAACCAGTTTTTGTCTTTGTCATGACAATTTGCATTACCAAGACAACAAAACTTGTCATAAATACGTCATAAACATGATTGCCATTAAGCCGTTATAAATGTCATGAATTTCATAACAGCTTCATTAATATTTGTTTTGACCTCAACTACAGCGGCACAAATGGATTTTTTCATTAAGATGCGATTAAATATTAATCACGCTGTTAAAATTATTTGACAGAGTAATGATACAACATTTTGATGACCAATACAGTGGAAACATGATCAGAAGAAGATTCACATTCAAATATATCCCAATCATGTTTATGACGGATTTATGACAAGTTACGTTGTCTTGGTAATGTCAAGTTGTCATTACAAACAATGTCATCTTTGCATTTAAAATGACATAACTGAGCAAATGACACTCAATAACAGTTGTCATAAGCATGCATGAAAGTGTCATGTCATGATTATAAAGGTTTCATGACATGTTTATGAACACCTCTTCAAGTAAAATATTACCAGTTTTCCTTACAGTGTTTTTAGATTTCATTCAAATTCAAGATTTTGATTTCTGCTCAGCAAGACTTTTACAGTCGATTACTGTATTTAATAAGTGAATTGTCATTTTGTACATTGTCCCTGTATAAATAAATAAATAATTACAAGAGAATATAAATTTAGCTACATAGAAATGTCCTGTCAGTGCGTTATCTGAGCGGTCTTTGATACTGACTGATTTTAAGTTTGTTTTTGGTTAGATTTTCTCCAGTTTTGGCTTTCAATCACTGAATAATATAATGTATATGCACAAATATCCTATAGAAAATATTAATTTAAAAGAGAGATCTGTAGGGGTGTACACATTTATGCTGAGCACTGTATGATCTGCAGAGAGGAAATATGGAGCTATACTGATGTTTGACTTTTTTTCAGCTCCCATTTTCAGACATTTTTCTCTTTCAACAAAAAAAAAACTATATTCCAATTTAGAAAATTCGACAATTCGGTGCTTCCCCAAGTATTATTAGCAATTCTAAAAACATAATTGTGTGAAAACTAGGGTTGCACGATTCTGGCTAAAATGAGAATCGCTATTTTTTTGCTTAAAATCAAGACCACGATTTTCCCACGATTCGGTAGATGTAAAACAAAGGTTATTATGGGTAGGCCATTATTATTGTTATTTCTCAAACAAATAAAACAAAAATAATAACAACATTAAATAATAATATTAGGCCTATGTGTAGGTCTACTGTTGGTTAAAATGCTAAATTTTGTATAGACTTGGACTTGAATAGACTTTAACCCTTGTGTGGTGTTCGTATTTTTGTTACTCAGCCAGTGTTCATGGGTCTGGTGGACCCGCTAGAGTTAAATTAACACTATCAAACAATTTTATGTTAAATTACTCAACAAATGTTTATTTCATCCCAATTACAAGCCATATGAACAGCAAACATGGTTATTTTTTCCCCTTTACCTTTGTTAGATCATATTAATGTGCTTCTCGTTTTTTAAATTATTTATTAATGTTATAAAAAAAATAAAACCCACAGATTAGTTTTTTCGTATTGTTTCCACCATTGTCTTGGACATCATCATCAGAAGCTCCTCTCTCTTCCACAATCAATTGCTAAGGCCCTCGCAGCAGATACTCTTTCGGCCATCTTGATCAGTTGTGATAAGGAACCACACTGGCAAAGTCTTATTTATAATATTATGCCACTAATGCACAGATGGGACAGGGTGTGAGAAAATAAAGCTTGGTTCCTGCAAGAAAGAGGGTTAAATGTGCGGGAATGTATAAGCAGACAGTGTTGATAGTTCAATTTTCAACAATGTTGCAACTTTGTGCGGGAGCAGGAGAGGGAGGGGAAGAAAACAGCAGCACCAGAAAGAAGGAAGACAGAGTGTAGGAACACTAGACCTACACTTTCAAGACTTTTATTAGACCTGGGTCAAGTGGACCCGAACACCTTGTATATGTAATGTAAACGTGTGGGGGGAGGTACAGTATGCGGTCATTGAAAATTTGTTCGGATTTATGTTCTTCACAGAAAATGAGCCAAAGCCAATGAATTTCAGGTTGAAAAAATAATTAATTTTTTAATTTTTAGTTTGATAAAAACTGAAAAACTGGTCTCACAGACCTGAACACCATACAAGGGTTAAATTTGTCCTGGTTGTTAATTCACAGTAAAAGTGCACAACACTTCGTGTTTTCTATCAAAGAAAAAAAAACCAAATGCTTGTGGTAATCAATGACGTGCGCACCGTTTCATTTTCACTTCAGAGTGCGCGGCTAATGGCTGCCGTGACTGCGAGGAAAAAAAACACACACATGCAAATCATACTTTCCACGCGGCTCTTAAACGATCGATATCTGCAACAAACTGAACGTTATTTTCAGCTTTATTACTTGTTATTCACGGCCTACGCAGGTTCTGTTCACTAAAGCAGGTATCATTGGCAGGTACGCGCATGTCTTCTCGGTAGTAAACAAACAGTTCACGGTCAGCTCACGTGTGATTTCGCGGCCGCAAATACACCATTACATTAAGACAGAAATGACATTTTTGGGAGAATTACACCTTTTAAATACAGTATGTGACACTTTTAACGCCATTTGGAGGAGTCCATGTTGCTGTGAAGACTTGTGCGACAGCCTTTATGCCTCTCTTCTGACCTTGAAAATATTATTGGCTGAATCGTAGAAAAGCTGAATTAAGATAGGGTGTCAGGTCGAATCGAGATCGTGATCTTTTTCCTATTAATCGTGCAGCCCTAGTGAAAACCATGATCATTATCTTTTGATAATTTTTCATTCATTTATTTTCTTTGGATTAGTCCCTTATCAAGAGACCACCACAGCGGAATAAACCGCCGTCTATTCCGGCATATGTTTAAAGCAGCGGATGCCCTTCCAGCCGCAACCCAGTACTGGGAAACACCCATAAACTTTCAAATTCACACACACACACTCATATACTACAGCCAATTTAGTTCATCCAGTTCCCTTGTGCCGCATGTCTTTGGACTGTGGGGGAAACCGGAGCACTCAGAGGAAACCCATGCCAACACGGGGAGAACATGCAAACTCCACACAAAAACAGCAACTGGCCCATCAGGGACTCGAATCAGCGACCTTCTTGCTGTGAGTCAACAGTGCTAACCATTGAGCCACCGTGCCGCCAGCATAGTCCTTTTGCGGTTTAATATTCACATACATTAGTCCCTATGCCAGTTTGATAATGTCTACAGTCCTAACTTGATTTATTCATCCTCAAATTGTCAGAATTCTGTGATATGGTATCATTTCATGTTTGTGACTGAATTATCTCATGAATATTTCCCCGTGACTGAAATCACAGGGCCCTAAATTAACCCCTGCTATGTTGAAATCTCATTATGGCATTTAAAGCAATTTTGTGGTCTAACCAATCAAATCCACAGCTCATTAGCATGCAAAACTTTACCTTAATTTTATCCTTTGAGAAGGTGAGACAGTGGGACCATGTTTTATTGATGGATGCGCTGTGTACCCAGTTGCCAGATTCGTCACAGTATTTGGTTACTTTTTCTAGAGGGAAAAAGAAAGTTCAGTTTAATGACTTGAGCTTAAGTGTACCAGTGATCAACTCTAGCTCACGATCGACCTCTGGATACAATCAATCTATATGTGTGTGTGTGTGTGTGTGTGTGTTAGAAGAACAAACACACACTGTGCTGATTGTCAGACAGAGAGATCTCTATCAGCGAACAGCCCAGAACATCAACATTTCAGCACCTCAGCAAGCATCTGTTATATCCTTAACTCAACATAGCTGTGGTCATTGCTTCACTTCGCTGATATTTAGAAAAGAAATTCTCATGAACGTTTGGTTTAAAAATGTGCTTCAAGAACAAGCTTGTTTTAAGTAAACGAAAACTAAATCTATTGGTCAAAAAAAAAATAATAATAAAATAAATGAAAAACTACAACCAACTGAAACTAAATAACTCAAATGAACTCAAATAAAAAATAATATCTATTAAAAATACATCTTTTCAGAATTCATAAGCTCTCATTCTATGGTGAAAAGTCTGACCTGCGACAGTAGATGTGCTTTTACACAGACACATCAGTAAAGCGCATGATTATAGACTGGACAAAAGCATTATTTTTGGTTCTGTGTTTGTTTAAACAATTATTTTGTTTTTGTAACTAAGAGGTTTATGTAAGATTTAATGTAAGCTGTGCAAACACTAAACTTTGCTCTAGTCCACACTGAATGTGTTCTGGTAATTCTGCTAAAGTATTTTAGTGCTAGGCAAAGATTAATAGCAATTTATTGCATCCAAAATAAAAGTTTATTTGACATATTATATGTGTGTGTACGGTGTGTATTTTATAAATCAGTTATTATAAATGAGTTTTTAAAACCATTGTGTTTCGAAATGTGTTGAAAAAAAATCTTCTTTCCATTAAACAGAAATTGGGGAATATATATATATATATATATATATATATATATATACACACTCATTGGACACTTAACTAGGTACACCTTAAAAGTACTGGGGTGGAACCTCTTTGCCTTCAGAACTGCCTTAATCCTTCGTGGCATAGATTCAACAAGGTACTGGAAATTAGCATGATAGCATCACACAGTTGGTGCAGATTTGTCGGCTGATGCTGCGAATCTCCCGTTCCACCTCATCCCAAAGGTGCTCTATTGGATTGACATCTGGTGACTGTGGAGGCCATTTGAATACAGTGAGCTCATTGTCATGTTCAAGAAACCATTTTGATATGATTCACACTTTATAACATGGTGCATCATCCTGCTGGAAGTAGCCATCAGAAGATGGGTACACAGTGGTCATAAAGGAATAAACATGGTCAGCAACAATACTCAGGTAGGCTGTGGCGTTGACACGATGTTCAATTGGTACTAATGAGTCCAAAGAGCCCAATGAGACCTCATCAAGATGGCGCCGCGGATGGCCGCTTTGGCGTGGGGCTCTCCAGTGTTTGTACTGTTTTTTTTAGTCTGTCCTGTTTTATGTTTGTCAAACACGATCAGTTACACCAGGGACGAGCTGCTGAACATTCGGCAGTGCACACCAATTAATCAAGAACTGGATTTTGATTTTTGTGGCATTTTGCGGAACATTGTAGTCGGCGGAGCAGCCGCATTGTGGAAACGCTACAAGACGCGCAAGCGTGGGAAGCGAGCCGGCGCGCTCGTCAGGCTAAGACAGCGCGGCTTCAGAACGGCGCTGCCCAGCATTCACCTGGCGAATCTCCGCTCTCTTCCTAACAAAATGGACGAACTACTTCTGCTCACATGCAAAAACAAGAACTTTAACAACTCTGCTGTCCTGTGTTTCACGGAAACCTGGCTAAACGAAGCCATTCCGGACAGCGCATTAAACCTACCGGACTTTCAGCTGTACAGAGCAGATCGCAATACGGAGTCAACGGGCAAAACGCGCGGTGGTGGGACATGCTTTTACATCAACAGAAGGTGGTGTAAGGATGTAACTGTGTTAAAGAAGATGTGCTGTCCTGATGTGGAAGTGCTTTTCATTAACTGTAAGCCGTTTTATTCACCAAGAGAGTTTTCCTCGTTCATTCTCGTCTGTGTTTACATTCCACCGCAAGCACACGTGAGTACTGCGCTGCAACAGCTGGCTGATCTGATCACAGAGACAGAACAACAACACCCGGACTCTGCTTTTATCATACTTGGGGACTTTAATCAGGCAAAACTCACACATGAGCTGCCTAAATTCAAACAGCACATTACATGCCCCACCAGAGGCAATAAAATTTTGGACCATTGCTACACCACAATAAAGGATGCATATCGCTCCGTCGCCAGAGCAGCTCTAGGACTCTCCGATCACTGCCTGGTTCATCTTATACCAACTTACAGGCAAAAACTTAAAACTACTAAGCCAGTATTAAGGACTGTCAAGAGATGGACCAACGACACAGAGCAGGTCTTACAAGCCTGTTTTGAATGCACTGACTGGGATGTTTTTGAAGCTGCAGCCACAGATCTGGACGAGCTCACAGAGACTGTAACATCATACATCAGTTTCTGTGAGGAGTTATGCATCCCTACCAGGACCTACTTGTCATTTAACAATGATAAACCATGGTTCACACCAAAACTCAGACAGCTTCGTCAGGCCAAAGAGGATGCTTACAGGAGTGGTGACAGGATCCTGTACAATCGGGCCAGGAACACATTGACAAAGGAGATTGGTGTGGCTAAGAAAAGCTATGCCAAAAAGCTGCAAAACCAGTTTTCAGCTAACGACCCTGCATCAGTGTGGAGAGGCTTAAAGATTTCACTAATTACAAGACACCGTCCCCCAGTATCGACAGCAATAAACATATTGCAAACGAGCTGAATATGTTCTACTGTAGGTTTGACACCTATGACCAGACACCTCACACCCGCCCGGACCATCTCCCTACACAGCCATCAACACCACATCAACACAGCCCGGACCATCGCCCTACACGGCCATCAATACCACATCAACACAGCCCGGACCATCTCCCTACACAGCCATCAACACCACATCAACACAGCCCGGACCATCGCCCTACACAGCCATCAACACATCCAGCCATCTTCCTCTCCCCCCCTGCTCTTCAGATCAGTGAGGATAATGTGCGTCAGATCTTCAGTAAACAGAAGAGAAGGAAAGCACCAGGGCCAGATGGTGTCTCACCAGCCTGTCTGAGAACCTGCGCTGACCAGCTGGCTCCCATTTTCTCCCATATCTTCAATAGATCACTGGAACAGCGCAAAGTTCCATCCTGCTTTAAGCGCTCCACCATCATCCCAATCCCAAAGAAGCCAAAGATCACAGGACTCAATGACTACAGACCTGTGGCCTTAACATCTGTGGCCATGAAGTCATTCGAAAGACTGGTGCTAGCATATCTGAAGGACATCACTGGACCCCTGCTGGACCCCCTGCAGTTCGCCTATAGAGCAAACCGGTCTGTGGATGATGCAGTCAACATGGGACTGCATTATACCCTACAACATCTGGACAAACCAGGGAACTACGCAAGGATTCTGTTTGTGGACTTCAGTTCTGCCTTTAACACCATCGTCCCATCACTGCTTGAGTACAAACTGGCCCAGCTCTCTGTTCCTAGCTCTGTCTGTCAATGGATCACCAGCTTTCTGACAGATAGACAGCAGCTAGTCAGAATGGGCAAAATCACATCCGACAGCCGCACCATCAGCACTGGTGCCCCCCAGGGATGTGTTCTTTCTCCACTGCTCTTCTCCTTGTACACCAACGACTGCACTGCAAAAGACCCCTCCATCAAACTCATTAAGTTTGCAGACGACACTACTGTTATCGGCCTCATCCAGAACGGTGACGAGTCTGCATACAGACAGGAGGTGGAGCGGCTGGCGTTATGGTGCAGATACAACAACCTGGAGCTGAACACGCTCAAAACAGTGGAGATGATAGTGGACTTCAGGAGAAACCCCCCTGCACTCCCCCCACTCACCATCATGAACAGCACTGTGGCTGCAGTAGAGTCATTCAGGTTCCTGGGCACCACCATCTCTCAGGATCTGAAGTGGGACACTCATATAGACTCTATTGTGAAGAAAGCCCAGCAGAGACTGTACTTCCTTCGTCAGCTGAGGAAGTTCAACCTGCCACAGGAGCTGCTCGTACAGTTCTACTCAGCTGTCATCCAATCCATCCTCTGCACTTCAATCACCGTCTGGTTCGGCTCAGCTGCCAAAACTGACCTCCGTAGACTACAGCGAATAGTCCGGACTGCTGAACGAATCACTGGCACTACCCTTCCTACACTTCAAGAACTGTACTCTTCCAGAGTGAGTAAAAGGGCTCGCAAAATCACTCTGGACGCCTCACACCCAGCACACTACCTGTTCGAACTGTTACCGTCTGGTCGGCGCTTCAGAGCACCGAGCACAAAAACAGCCAGACACAGGAAAAGTTTCTTTCCTCAGGCTGTCTACCTCATGAACAGTTAAATATTCCCCTACTGTGCAATAAATATGTGCAATACTTTCTCATACGCACTTGTACACAGCACCTTATATCAATATACAATGCAATACTTTCTACATTCGCACTTGTACACAGCACCTTATAACCTGTATATTTATAACAATCTGTACATACAACTCAACATCCAGGTTTCTTCACTAACCGCATCTGTTTAATGTTCATCATTTTTTATTATTATTATTTTATTTTTTCAGATTATTTTGTGTTGTCAATTGTCACTTTATGTACACTGGAAGCTTCTGTAGCCAAAACAAATTCCTTGTGTGTGTGAAGCACACTTGGCAATAAAACCGATTCTGATTCTGATTCTGATTCTGATTCTGAAAGTGTGCCAAGAAAATATCCCGCACACCATTACAGCACCACTACCATCTGAATGTTGCAGCAGAAATCGAGACTCATCAGACCAGGCAACGTTTGTCCAATCTTCTATTGTCCAATTTTGTTGAGTCTGGGTGAATTGTAGCCTCAGTTTCCTGTACTTAGCTGACAGGAGTGGCACCCGGTGTGGTCTTCTGCTGCTGTAGCCCATCCACTTCAAGGTTGGACGTATTAGGCATTCAGAGATGCTCATCTGCAGACCTCGGTTGTAACGAGTGGTTATTTGAGTTACTGTTGCCTTTCTTTCAGCTGGAACCAGTCTGGCCATTCTCCTCTGATCTCCAGCATCAACATGGCATTCGCGCCCACAGAACTGCCACTTACTAGATATTTCCTTTTTTTCTGACCATTCTCTGTAAACCCTAGAGATGGTTGTGCATGAAAATCTCAGTAGATCAGCAGCCAGTCTGGCACCAACAACCATGCCACGTTCAAAGTCACTTAAATCACCTTTCTTCCCCATTCTGATGCTCGGTTTGAACTGCAGCAGAACGATTTGATCATATCTACATGCCTAAATGCATTGAGTTGCTACCGTGTGAATGGCTGATTGGAAATGTTTCTATGTATGTGTTTGTATCATATATTATCATATATATATATATATATATATATATATATATATATATATATATATATATATATATATATATATATATATATATATATATGTGTTTAAAAAAAAACTTTAAATTTGGATGCGATTAATCGTGATTAATCTTTGCCCAGCACTAATAAATATAAATAAAAATGTGTTACCCCAAACTTAGAACAAAAATTAACATCAGGTAATACATTTTAATACAGTTTAGATGCAAAAGCCTCTAAATGCTGTTCGGTATTTTCTTCTTGTGTGTAGGCTTGTGTGTAGTGATGAATAAGTTCTTTTCATTGCTTTTAAAAGTGAAATACTTGAACATAAACATAGGAGGTTGAGAAAAATGCTCATTTTAGGAGAAAATTTCTGATGGTATTTAGACATTTTTGCATCTGAACTCTTCACATGTTATTTTAATACAATTTTCCACACAGAGCTTGAATCACCTCTGTTTCTTTAAAGGACTTCACTTATCAGCATAGTTCAAGCTTTGGAATCCTCTTATTTGGAGCAACATCATGCGTTTCATAATTGGCAGATTGAAGAACAGATGTCATGCCGCAGTGATTTGCAGCGTCTGGAGTGTTTCAGTCTAGATTGACAATCCAGATGTGGTCGTGCGAGTCTTACCCAAGGGGTCGAAGCTGGGGTAATCGGGGCAGTTTTGTGAGGCAAAGGTTCCAGCTGGGGTTTCGTCCCAACAAAGCAAACCGTCCCAGAATCTGCTGCAGAACGAACCTATAAAAGTCAAACAGACATGTTAAAAGGGTCATTTTATGAGGACTCAAGTGTTGCTTGATCCTTGGAGATACAACACTCTAAAAACATCCTAAACTCTCTGAAACATCCTCGCTAGTAAAGTAAAACAATTCAATTATTTATTAAATTAGGGTTAGTTCACACAGAAATGAACATTCTGTTATTACTCACTCTCATGTTTGGAGATTTAGTGAAATCCTTCTTATTTTAATTTTACCCAATTTTATTATGCTTTTTAATTGAATTATAGTATCTTTATCTTTCTTCCAACAACTTTTATCCTTGAAAATTAAAAAAAAGTGACTTTTATTAATATTTTTAATGGTTTAAAGTGATATATTGTCTGGGTTTGTATTGTATACGCTACAAAAACCTTGCAATAAACTGCAGTACATTTTCTGTTATATTACAGACTAATTTCTCTACATATTATAAACATTATATTATTTCTAACTACTACAATGTCCATAAACGTCCCTTAAACTGTAGAGTTGTATTTTCAACATCAAAAGTTGACAGAGCAGAGATCAACATCCCACAATGCAAATCATAACCGTACAACAGTAAACACTTGTGAATCTCAAAATACAGAAACTGTTATTTAACAGATATTTTTACAGTGCAGCAAGGATCCTGAGACATTCCAAGTCAAGAAAAGGAACCAAAAGCCTTGTCAAAACATTTTATGTGACTTCAACTGTAATCATGTGAAGCTCCAAGAACACTTTTATGCACCAAAAAAACTGTAAAAAAACAAACAAACAAAAAACACCTATGTCTTCTGTCTCATATCAGAGTGTGTGTTTACTACAGTGAGTATAATGCTAGCATGTTGTACTGCAGACTCTAATGGCAACACGTCATACTGCCTGTGGTAAATGCACATCGTGCTGACCTGATGCAGGAGAGAAGATATAGGCTAACAAAATATTTAAATGTTTTTTTTTTTGGCACACAAAAATGTTCTTGGAGCTTCGTATGATTACAGTTGAACCACTGAAGTCACATGCAATGCTTTTGGTTCCTTTTCTGGACTTTGATCAACTCTATGCTGTCTATGGAGGATGACAGAGCTCTCGGATTTCATCTAAATATCCTAATTTGTGTTTGAAAGATGACAGAAGATTTAGTATTATTTATTCATTCATAATTTTTTTTTAATAAATAGCTAAATTTCTTTCACCAAGCATTTTCTGCTTAGTCACTTTATTAATCCGGGGTCACCACAGCAGAATGAACCACCAACTTATCCAGCACGTTTTACACAGCGGATGCCCTTCCAGCTGCAACCCATGTCTGGGAAACATCCATACACACTCACTCCCACTCATATACTACGGACAATTTTAGACTTCCCAATTCACCTGTACCACATGTTTTTGGAGAACATGCAAACTCCACACAGAAACGCCAACTGACCCAGCCGAGGCTCGAACCAGCGACCTTCTTGCTGTGAGGTGACAGCACTACCTACAGCGCCACTGCGTCACCCTAATATTATTTAGTAAACTGCAAAAAAAAAGATGCTTTTCTTGTTTTTTGTTGAGTTTTTGTTTAATTTCAAGTCCAAATATAGACAAATTCTCAAATCAAGAAGAATTTTCAAGACAAGCAAAAAATTTTGTCTTGTTTTCAGAAATAATAAGTCAAAATTAAGTGAGATTTCTCTTTTAAAAAAAGCTAAATAATCATATTTTATAAAACAAATTGCTCACTTAATTTTTGACATTATTTCTGAAAACAAGAGAATATGTTTTACTTGTCCCGGAAATGCTTCTTGATTTAATAATTGTTTAGATATTTAGACTAAAACAAGACAAATTCTAAGTAAGAAAAGCATTTTTATGTAGATTGGTTTATAATAGTTTTCTTTTTTGTGTGAACTAACCCTTTAAGTTGCTAAAATGGCCACATCCAGTTCTGTTTCTGAGTGTCCAGCACCTGTCGCTCAACATATTATTTTGAATGATCTCAATGCTAAAAATGAGTTTACTTTTCACAGTGTCCTTCATTATTTTAGTCTTGGCACATTTTAGCACAATCCTGAAAACAAAAAAACAACACAGGCTTTGTAAAGATGTTGACAGCTGTGTTATATTTAAGGGTCACACTCGGCAGGTTTGGTGCGATTGTTTTGTTAGTGCAGTTATATAATAAATGCATAGACCAAAGACATTTCAGAAGATTTAAAGGACAGAATACTCAAGAATATCTGTGTTGCTTCTCATCATAGTCACAATGTTCCCCATTACCGTTTAAAGCAGGTACCAGAAATGCATCTTTAAACTTTAATTTTTAAATGCATGGCTTTCAGTACACGTCAAGTTTTTCATAAGGTCTTGTCATCTGAGTGTTCTTTTAAAGGTGCAGTGTGTAAGGTTGAGGGAGGCACGGTGGCTCAGTGGTTAGCACTGTTGCTTCACAGCAAGACGATCACTGATTCATGTCCCAGCTGGGCCAGTTGGCATTTCTGTGTGGAGTTTTGCATGTTCTCCCCCTGTTCATGTGGGTTTCCTCCACAGTCCAATCACATGCGCCATAGGTGAATTGGATGAGCTAAATTGGCCTTAGTGTATGTGTGTGTGTGAATGCAAGAGTGTTTGGGTGTTTCCTTGTACTGAGTTGCTGCTGGAAGGGCATCCGCTGCGTAAAACATATGCTGAAATAATTGGTGGTTCATTCTGCTGTGGCGACCCCTGATAAATAAGGGACTAAGCCGAAGGAAAATGAATGAATGTAAGACTGACACCCAGTGGTTAAACTAGGTATTGCAGTTCAAAATTAAAACACTTTTTCACCTGGCCTTTCTTCCAATGACTCCATGCAAACGTAGGTTGCCAGTTTGACGACACCAACAGTAGCGAGCACGCTTTACTATCAAGCCTAAACGTGTCCTAACTACATGCGACGATGCACTAGAAGGAATAATTCTATATTAAAAGCTGTATTTGTAACAACCATCACCTGAAATTTCAATTTTAGAAATGGTTTATATTTGTCGTAGCCGAACAACAGCATAATCTTCTATGACAATGCTCACCTCAGGTACTGATTATGTGCTTTATTCAGAGTTACCATTTTTAAATGATATTTATTTCCATAATGAAAGCAGCAGCATATTTTACCTCAGATAAACATTATAACTTAGTTTGAAAATGAATATTAGAACTGTGACGCAATGTACTTTTAGTAATGTTAAAGAGCTTAAATGTATATTCTAAACCTCACCATTTCATTAGCTATGTTTCCATCCACATATTTTTTAGGGGATTTTGCATATGCAGATAAAAAAAAGATGCGCATAAGTTCTGAAAATGCGCATAAAAAATGTATGTGCATAACTGAGTAGGATAAACCTTTTACTTGATAAGAAAAGATGCACATGATCTACGATGAAAACACTTTTACCGAACAAATTCCAATGTGCACATTAAAAAAAGTCATGTGATTTTGTTATAAGAGATCATGTGATGATAAAAATGTGTGTAAATGGACAAACCAGCAGGCTGAGCACTCTGTAAAACATGAAATGTTGTTTTGGTCATTCTAAAAAGCTGTAACCGTTTCAGTATTAGTGTTATTGAATTATTAGTTACCTCCAGAATTGTCAAGAACATCTGTGCTCTACGTCTCACGCCTTCACCACGCATTCATTACGTGTCTTCATTGTCTTCTGAGGTCCTCAAGTCATTTATTAAATATAGAAAAGATTCACGCAGCTTCTCATACCACAGCAAATTTTATGGTTTACTTTAGATATTCGGTGGAAGTTAATCAGGAAGTGACGATTTTGTTCTCTTTGACTCACTGGATGGAAACGCTGCTTTATTTGCACAGCTTTTATGCGATATTCCAGTTTTGCACAAACATTTAATTTGCATCTGTGGATGGAAACATAGCTGAAGAAGTGCAGTGCAGCGCACTATTCTGTGCTTCTGAATGACTGGTATTTAAATGTTTTCATTGTCACATCATGTGTTGTTAGGACACAGTATAGGGTTCATACATATTTTACTACTAAAATTCCATGACTTTTCCATGATTTTTCCAAGACTTTCAAGTAAATTTGCATAACCTAATGTTTCATGCAATGTCTACATTCTAGATGCAGGGAGGCAAACTCGATCCTGGAGGGTCGGTGTCCCTGCATAGTTTTGCACCAACCCTAATCAAACACACCTGCTTGTAGCTTTCTAGTGATCTTGAAGACACTAATTAGGGTGTTCAGGTGTGTTTGATTAGTGTTGGAGCAAAACTCTGCAGGGACACCGGCCCTCGAGGATCGAGTTTGCCCATGCCTGTTCTAGATAATGATAATGTCTAGATAATGCTTACACCGCACTGATAATGTAAGAGTATGTGATTGGCCAAGGACAGAAAAGAAGTAAATAACCTATATTCAAGTTTACAGATATCTGTTCTCCATGACTTTTCCAAAACTTTGTGGGGTTTTCTGTTTTTCCAAAACTATTCCTAGAAAATGCCATGTCAAAATTCCATGACTTTTCCAGGTTTTCCATGACTGTATGAACCCCGACAGTATTACAATGGAAGCTGCTCAGCTAATGTTTACATTTGTAAAAAAAACAGCTAATGTGGATTTTTATAACTCTGAATCTGCTTAAACTGGCAGCGGGCAGATTATAGAGAGCCAAACAAAGACCTTAGACCCTAGTCACTTATATACAGTTGAAGTCAGATTTATTTTCAACACATTTCTAAACATAATAGTTTTAATAACTCATTTCTAATAACCGATTTATTTTATCTTTGCCATGATGACAGTAAATAATATTTGCTAGATATTTTTCAAGACACTTCTATACAGCTTAAAGTGACATTTAAAGGTTTAACTAGGGTAATTAGGTTAACTAGGCAGGTTAGGGTAATTAGGCAAGTTATTGTATAGTGATGGTTTGTTCTGTAGACTATCAAAACTATATAGCTAAAAAATATCATCAGACATACTGTAAAATTTTTCTTGCTCTGTATAACATCAATTGGAAAATATTTAAAAATAAAAATTCAAAGAGGGGCTAAAAATTCTGACTTCATAAGATATGATGGTACTTTTATGTTTTAGAAGAGTCAAAAGTGTACATACCGCACCTTTAAAGTTCTTTAAAAGCCCCTTTGTCTGTCATTCAAGTGAAAATGCACTACCTGTTTTATTATGGGATCCATCTCGGTTCAGCAGCTCCAGACATTTGTACTGGGACTGAGTCATGGTCAGCCTTTCTCTCTCCATTGCCATCATGACAGGAGAAAGTGATAAGTCAGCTCCGGGATCTGCTTTCGTCTCTGTTGCTCCAGCTTTTCTTATGCTCTGCAGAGAGAAATGAACTTGAACACAGCCGCAGTCGGGCAAAATTCATTATTTAAGCACTGGCCCAGTTTCAGTTCATGAGATGGAGTTTGATTGGAGTTGGCCAGAGGATTGTGGGACTTTAAATTGGAATTTAAATAACAATGAAAGAAAGAGAAAGTTACTGAGTTCAGTATATTTAACAGAGTCATGCACAAATTCTGGAACAGGTCTTGATTAAATTCATACTGCAACTACATTTTGGTTTAAATATAAATTAATATATTTATTTTGCCCATTTATTCTCTAATATGAACACCACCACTGTGATTAAATTAAATTAAATTAAATTAAATTAAATTAAATTAAATTAAATTAAATTAAATTAAATTAAATTAAATTAAATTAAATTAAATTAAATTAAATTAAATATAGTGAAAGAATTTAATTTGATTTATTATGTTTTTAATTTAATACATAAAGTATTTAAATTAAAGTATTATTAAAGTAAATAATCTATTTTTCATAAAATTTATATTAAAAATAAAACTGTAAATATTAAATCTTAATATCTTAATTAAATATTTATTTTATTTTATTTTTCCACCAAAAATTTAAATTTAAATTCCACCATGGTAAATTGAAACAAAACAAAATAAAAATTTTAATTCTTCCACTACGCTAAATTTCTCTTTATTTAATTACAATTTAATAAAATGTGAAATATAAATGTTTAGTTGCCAGTAAAATATATTTTGTGCATGTTGTGCATATATTGTGTATTTAATTTAAATTAAATTAAATTTAATTTAATTTAATTTAATTTAATTTAATTTAATTTAATTTAATTTAATTTAATTTAATTTAATTTAATTTAAATAAAAGCATCCTAGGAAACAGTTTTCTTCCATCCCTTAGTAAATAATCTATTTTTAATAAAAAATCATATTAAAAAAACTATAAATAACAAATTAGATAAAAAAAAATAATTATGAACATATTGGGAAATTAATGTGTGTATGTATTTTGGTACATAAAGCAGTTTAAACTAATGTAAATTAATTAATTTAATTTAAAACTTTTTAAATTAAATTCTTCCACTATGTTTAATTTAATTTAATTAAATTTAAATTAATTTCATTATAAATTAAATTAAATTAAATTAAAAGCATCTTAGAAACTAGTTTTCTTCCATTGCTAAATACAGTAACCTATTTTTAATCAAATAAATCTTTTTATTAATAAAAATACTAACACATTTCTAAAAGTGGCTATGATCTACTATATGAAAAGTCCTTATGTTTTGTGAATCATAGCAGGTTCATGGGCAATTCGTGCTGAATCGTAATGTATAAATCTACACATTTTCATAGCACTTTAATTCTATAGCCTTATATTTTGCACCCTCTTTGCAAGCATTAATTTAAATTCAGTTCAAACTCGGGAATCAGACTGGAATTTAACGTCCATTGTTTAACCATTTCTGAATGGCATACCTTTTTTTTCCCCAACACGGTTGTGAGGACATTTGAAAAGCTGTGATTTTACACATGAGAACTGGCCAAAACATTCCTCTGCCCATATCAGCCTTGTGAAGATAAGAAATCCTCCACAGCCATTTACAGGGATAAAAGCTTGACTCACAAAGACGGCTTGATATCAGAATTCAAAGCGCATCTCGAATCATTGTGTGTCTGCTGTGAGTCATCTTACAGTTCAATAGCAAGTCAAAGAGCCAATTCAGAAGTACTTTACTTTCTCCACACCTCACAGTAATGAATTCTACATTCATATACAGCTCCAGCTTTAATGGCTTTGTGAAGAGATCTTTAGTTTGGCAGATCTTTGCAAACCCACCATCTAATTATTGCAATTTAAGGCACTGCAGGTGAATAGGATCGAAAAAATTGACTAATATTTATCATCATAAGTGTTCTAAAATGTTATGTTTAAATATGCAAATGAGACATCATTTAAGAAAATATTATCTGATTTGAGTACATTTGTAGATTTAAAAAAAAAATCTGAATATTGGATGGACTAAAAAAAATATACACTACCTGACAAAAGTCTTGTCGCCTATTCAAGTTTTAGGAACAACAAATGATAACTTCTACTTGATCATTTGGTATCAGAAGTGGCTTGTATGAAATGCAAAGGCCTCTAAATTACACTTATTTTAGCAAAATAAAATATGATCATGCCTTGATTTTTAATGATTTAGTTTTATTGCTTAGACAAAAGTCTTGACACTTAACAGAAATAATGTACACTACAGAATATAAAGTCATGGTGCAGTGGAAAAAGAATAAATATTGTGTATGAGCTTGGAGGACTGCATCCATACACCTCTACAATGACTCTAATAACACTAATAAAGTCATCTGGAATGGAAAAGAAAGCAATCTTGCAGGACTCCCAGAGTTCATCAAGATTCTTTGGATTCATCTTCAATGCCTCCTCCTTCGTCTTACCCCAGACATGCTCAATAATGTTCATGTCTGGTGACTGGGCTGGCCAATCCTGAAGCACCTTGATCTTCTTTGCTTTCAGGAACTTTGATGTGGAGGCTGAAGTATGAGAAGGAGCGCTATCCTGCTGAAGAATTTGCCCTCTCCTGTGGTTTGTAATGTAATGGTAGCACAAATGTCAAACATCCACTGCGCGGATATCTTGCACGCCCCCATACTAAATGTAACCCCAAACCATGATTTTTCCTTCACCAAACTTGACTGATTTCTGTGAGAATCTTGGGTCCATGTGGGTTCCAAAAAATCTTCTGCAGTATTTGTGATTATTAGGATGAAGCTCAACAGATGATTCATCTGAAAAAATCAACCTTCCAACTTACAACTGAGATTGATGACAAGACTTTTATCAGGTAGTGTATATATTTTTTACATATTATAGTCTTTTTTTTTTTTGCGGTAAGATTTTGTGAATGTCTTAACTCTGTTCACATATATATATATATATATATGTGTGTGTGTGTGTGTGTGTGTGTACAGCTGTATAAATATTAGGGATGTAACAATTCACCTGACTCACAAATCTACGATTCATGATACTAGTCTCACAATTCACGATTTAGTCACGTTTTTTAACAAAATTTTTTAAAAGCAAATAATTTCTGCCGTAACCATATTGCTATTCTAAAAGCAAATTCCACAAAACAAGAAGAATACAAACTAAAGAAGATATAAACAAACTAAAACTGTGACTATGCTGTAACCCCTGCAACCCCGGCGCCCTCTCTGCTCAAAAAAAATTATCGTGATTCGTTCAACATTTCTACCGATTTGAATCGTCACATATTTGAGTCGATTTTCAACCGGCTCACGGTGAATCGGTACATCTCTAATAAATATACAATGTAAAGCTGTAAAATTAAAACTATTTGGAAATGTTGACCCTTTGAAAATATGTTTGTATCACTTATATTTATTAAAATTGGTATTGTGGTCACCCTACATATTTATTAATAGAAAGAAAATACATTTCAATTCAAATGAGGTTTTGCAAAAAACTATTTAAACAATCTACAAAACTTTTTTAAACGATTTTTTATCATTATTGTAATTTTTTTTTATAATTATTTTTTCGGGGTTTTCACCTTTGTTGGATAGGAAAGTAGAGAGAACTTACAGGAAAGCATGGGGAGCAGAGAGAGGGGAAGTATCGGCATAGGACCGCAAGGCGGAATTGAACTCGGGTCGCCGTGAGCACCGGAGTGCATGTGTTGATGCGCTAACCACTACACCACTGGGGCAGACATTATTAAAATAAATATTTGTTTATTTATATTTATTTATGTATTATTTTTATATAAAATCATGTAAAATAATATGTATAAACATTTCTATCGATCAAAATGGAATGCAGATTTTTGTGTCTCCGAGTGCTTCTGAAGTTGAGATTTATGGCTGATTTATGACTCAAAATGACTCATTTTGAGAAAAAACGGCCTTTAAAAATATGTATTATAAGTTAAATCTAGTCACAAATCGATAAAGTGCTATAATAGAAACACATAAAATTGTATTTTAGATATTTCCTATCCATTATACTGAAAAAACACCTCAAAGTGTGTGGAAAAGTTTATTTCTTTAGTGTTTTTGACTTGCCTCGCCGTACACAGTATGCATAAGTCAGTGTCCGCTTCCTTATTGCTGTGTGTCTGTCTTACCTGCACACAATACCGCAATAACAACACCATATTCCTCTGTGAGCTTTCTGATGAGCCATGTAGCAGTTTAGCAGCCGTACATATGATGTCACTCCAAACTTTGAAGTAAATGACGTCATACATACGACCACCAGGCCACCACTCAAGTAAGTCCATTTGTCCTTGAATGTCAAGAATGCACAACACCATGTTTCATGCTTCAAAGTATAGTCCTTTAATTGAATAAACTGTTCATAACAATCCACGCGCATTTTGCTTTTGTGTGGTCCATGCAGCTTTAATTAAATGCCATTTCCCATTATGTTTTTAAATGTGATGCACTACTCTGCAAGCTCATTATTATTCTACTAATGCTCTGTCATGGGAAAGTAGCTTCAAGGTCAAAAATAAATACAGGGCTTAAAGGGATAGTTCATCTAAAATTGAAAATCTACTGTTAATTTTATTCGACAGCTAGCTCTCTTCAGCTCTCACATGGTTGCTCACTGAAGCTAGGCAGGGCTGAGTCTATTCGAAAGCTGAATGGGAGACCACATGGGAAAACTAGATTGCTGCAGGAAGAGATGTTAGTGAGGCCAGCAGGGGGCGCTCATTCTGCGCTCTGTGTGAGTCCTATTGCCGCAGTATAGCGATGGAGACTCTATACTGTCAGTGAGCGCCGTCTTTCAGATCAGAAGTTAAACTGAGATCCTATGGCAATGTGATCATTAAAAAAGCCAGGATGTCCTTCAAAAAGACTAGGGTTGTAATCCTGGCCAAATGTTCTCACTGGCTTCTATCCATCATGGCCTCCTAATAATCCCTTATATTGTAATTGGCATCATCACTCTCCACCAATAAGCTGGTGTGCAGTCTGGCACAAAATGTCTGCCGTTGGGTCATCCAGGTGGATGCTGAACACTGGTGGTGGATGAGGAGATTCCCCCCAAAAATATGTAAAGCGATTTGAGTGTACAAAAAAAGCGCTATATAAATGTTATGAATTATTATTGTTGTTATTATTATTATTATTATTATTACTCATTTGTTAAGGATTCATAAAATGCAAGTTAAAGGCTATTGGCTCTACACATATGTAGGCAAAAAAAAAAGAATACTTGTGGCTCCTAATGGTATACTTGAGGTCTTATGAAGCAAAATGATCAGTCTGTTCAGAAAGTTAAATTAAAGTTAAAAAAATCAATTAAAAACTGTGAATAATCATTAATTATCATCACAACTGCAGGTAAAGATATAGTGTTATAATATATTTTTATATGTTTTTATACAGTTGAAGTCAGAATTATTAGTCCCCTTTTGAATTTTTCTTTTTTAAATATTTCCCAAATGATGTTTAACAGAGCAAGCAAAATTTTACAGTATGTCTGATAATATTTTTTCTTCTGGAGAAAGTCTTATTTCTTTTATTTCAGCTACAATAAAAGCAGTTTTAAAAAATTTGTAAACACCATTTTAAGGACAAAATTATTAGCCCCTTTAAGCTATGTTTTTTTTCTATAGTCTACAGAACAAACCATCGTTATACAATAACTTGCCTAATTAGCCTAACCTGCCTAGTTAACCTAATTAACTACAGTTAAGCCTTTAATGTCACTTTAAGCTGTATAGAAGTGTCTAGAAAAATAACTAGTCAAATATTATTTACTGTCATCATGGCAAAGATAAAATAAAACAGTTCTTAGAAATGAGTTATTAAAACTATTACGTTTAGAAATGTGTTGAAAAAATCTTCTCGCCGTTAAACAGAAATTGGGGAAAAAATAAACATATGGGGGAGGGAGGGAGGTTTGCATATAGCAATATGAATTTATCTTGTTGCAATTCTGAAACTTTTACAGCATTATCACAATATAGAAATAGGGGCCGATCACACTGAACGCGTTTTTTGCCTTGAATGATTTTTTTGAATGATTTACTAACAACCGCGTGTGTTTTGTGCACTGCTTACGCTGTGAAAAATGCAGGGTTCTACACAATTCATTCATGTTGTCCCAATACAAATTAATTAAGTTAACATAACACTTTTAACAAATTTATGTGGATTGAACATAAAAAATGAAGTGGTCCCAATGAAATCTCAAGAATTGTGTTGTTTTAGCTCATTTTAATTAAGTTGTTTGAACAAGTTAAAAAAAAAATTTTTTGAGTGTATCCGCCCTGCGTGCCTCGTGTTTTAACCGCCTGCTGCAGCTCGCATTTTTGCCGTTCCGCGCTGTGCACTCGCAGTTAAAGAAAAAAAGTCAA
This sequence comes from Danio aesculapii, assembly GCF_903798145.1. Taxonomy (NCBI): domain Eukaryota; kingdom Metazoa; phylum Chordata; class Actinopteri; order Cypriniformes; family Danionidae; genus Danio; species Danio aesculapii. The sequence continues at coordinate 42,634,985 of NC_079453.1, forward strand.
CTCTGAGCGGAAAAAGCACATTCCGTCAGTCGTGTCCGTTTCATTCTCCAATGTCTTGACGGAGACTTGAATAAAGAGAGAAAATGAAGGAGAGACTTGTGTTTGCTGTTTTGATTTTTCCGGAGCTGTATGACTTCACAAATCTTCAATATCACAATATTATTAAATATTAAAATTATACCAATATCAACAGCAACACTCACGCACTATACGCAGCTGATTCAGTCGTTGCCTAGTGACATAAAAAGCACACCGCGCTTCTTTTTTTCTTGTCAACAAAACAGGCAGTGTGGTGCGCCTCGCATTTTTGGAACGTAAAAGTTCGGTGTGATCGGCCCTATAAGCTGCAAAAAAGAACTCAACTTTTTTGTTTATTTATTGTATTTAAATGTTTGGAGTAAACAAATTTTAAAAATTTAATTGAAAAAAAACCCATTATAAATTACAATAGGTCACACTTTACCCGAGTCATTAGTAGAGATTCAACATCTACATTTGCTACAGTAGTTATGATTTTTTTTTTTATATATATACACAACTGAAATTCATTAGTTATTATAGCTTCAATAAGTAAAGTATATATTTTTTATTTGAATTTATTATTAAACATTAAATAAGAAATGAACATTAGCTAAGATTAATAAATGCTTCTGCAGTTTCCCAAGTCAGTTGGGTTTAATTAAAAAAAAATTTACAAATTAATCATAGTAACATAGTAAATATCAGTAGGCACAGATATTAATTTGGTTTTACCAAAAACAAATTAAATATATGATTGAAAATAAATAGCATATTAAGTCACCACTGACAATAAAACATCTGAATATTCTTAATAGAGGCTTTTAAATATTAAAGTTTATTGTTTTTTGGAGTGCCTGTGATATCAATATCACACGTTCATTATCATGATGTGTCATGTTATTAAGTTGTTGTATTGCTCATCTAAATGGTTTTTGTGGTTATCTTGAAGGATGGAACTCAGGAAAAATGCACAAACCCAAATGGGAAGACTGAGGTTTTCTGGAAATCTAGTGTTGCAGGCTTTTATAAATATGTTTAATCAATGTGGAAAAATAACTGCGGTAATAACATTGTAATAAGCTCAGTTTCCTGCACTGGTTTCCCCCAAACAATAACATCAGTAGCCAGAGATATTAATTTGGTTTTACCTTTATGTTTTTACTCTAATGTGATTGCACCCATTGATTTGCATGTAATGGATCACGGTTGCAACTAAAATCTTCTATCTTGTTCTGTTAAACTGGATGGCCTGGGGGGGTGAGTAAATGAAAGGCACATTTTTAATTCATGCATGAACTATCCCTTTATTAAATGCTATATGTCATTGTAGTACATGTAAAAGGCTTCATATGCTCACATTTCATCATTGTGACACAGTGCCAGCTCCTCAGCATTGATGGAGCTCTGTGGAGCCACCCTTTCATGCCTCAAGAGTTCTGTGGGTTTTCAGGTCACCTCTGCTTGTAATTACCAAACTAGAGCAATTAGCGGGTAATGGATTTTTTTTCTAGTAGATAGTTTTGGGGTGGGAGAGAAATCATCTAATGACAGTTTACCAAACACAACAAAACTTCAGTGGCCAACAAAAGTTGCATGAAGCTAAATGTCAGATTCTCAAGATAATTATGTATTTTGGACCAATTTCACAATGAGTGAATGTGCGTTATTCTGAACAAAATAAATTCAATCCACTCACCAGGATTAATGATGTCAAAAGCCATAGGGTCTCTCGCCAACCCATGCTCTCAAATCCTGACTTTATCTGTGAACACAAAAACATAAACAGACTATTTAAACTTCGGTGTTCATATTAAAACTACCACTGGCTAAAAGTATTTAATATGCTAATGAAGTAGGGCTGGGCGATAAGGCAAAAATCTTACGATTGAACTCATCTCATAACCTGATAACAATATATATCATGATGTAGTCCAGTTTCTGTAAATGTATTCATTTTCCTTCATCTTAGTCCCTTTATTTATCAAGGGTCGCCACAGCGGAATGAACCGCCAACTTATCCAGCATATGTTTTATACAGCGGATGCCCTTCCAGATGCAAGCCAGTACTGGGAATCCGTACACACTCATTCACACACATACACGATGGCCAATTTAGCTTATTCACCTATAGCGCATGTGTTTAGACTGGGGAAAATCGGGAGCACCTGGAGGAAACGCACGCAAACAAGGAAAGAGCATGCAAACTCCACACAGAAATGCCAACTGACCCAGCCGGGACTCAAACCAGTGACTTTCTTGCTGTCAGGCTACAGTATAAACCACTGAGCCACTGTGTTGCCTTAGTATAACTCAGAAATGTACTCATTCGTATATGATCATATTTTTAACTTTATTTAGAATTTCAGGGCAAATGTTGGATTGAAATGTAGAAATGTAAAACAAATATTAGAAAAATTGAAAACCAAAATATTTAAAATACAGATATATATTTAATAAAACAAATATTGCTAAATAAGATGCGAAATGTAAATATAGAACTTTCTCACAATGTAGTTATTCATATTTCTGTCTGCATCTCCATAACACCACAATAATACCACAATATTAACGGCGCAGCATAATATGAAGACAGACTATTTATTTTGCTCATATTAAATGATTTTTTCCACTAGAATAAAAGCAGTTTTTGATTTTTTAAACACCATTTTAAGGACAAAATTATTAGCCCCTGTAGTCTAATCTTTATTTCAATAGTCTACAGAACAAACCATCATTATACAATAACTTGCCTAATTACCTAAACCTGCCTAGTTAACCTAATTAACCTAGTTAAGCCTTTAAATGTCACATTAAGCTGTATAGAAGTGTCTTGAAAAATATCTAGTCAAATATTATTTACTGTCATCATGGCAAAGATAAAATAAATCAGTTATTAGAGGTGAGTTATTAAAACTATTATGTTTAGTAATGTGTTCACATAAATGTGAAAAAAAGCTTCTCTACATTAAACAGAAATTGAGCAAAACAATAAACAGGGGGGCTAATAATTCAGGGGGGCTAATAATTTAGGGGGGCTAAGAATTCTGACTATATATATATAAAATCAGAATCAGTTTTATTGCCAAATGTGCTTCACACACACAAGGAATTTGTTTTGGCTACAGAAGCTTCTAGTGTACATAAAGTGACAAGTGACCAACACAAAATAAATAAATATGAAAAATAAAAAAGACGATAAACATTAAACAGAGATGCAGTTAGTCAAAAAAATCTGGATGTTGAATTGTGTGTACAGATTTGTTATAAATATACAGGTTATAAGGTGCTGTGTACAAATGCGAATGGAGAAGGTATTGCATTGTATATTGATATAAGGTGCTGTGTACAAGTGCGTATGAGAAAGTATTGCACATGTTTATTGCACAGTAGGGGAATATTTAACTGTTCATAAGGTAGACAGCCTGAGGAAAGAAACTTTTCCTGTGTCTGGCTGTTTTTGTGCTTGGTGCTCTGAAGCGCCGACCAGACGGTAACAGTTCGAACAGGTAGTGCGCTGGGTGCGAGGCGTCCAGAGTGATTTTGCGAGCCCTGGAAGAGTACAGTTCTTGAAGTGTAGGAAAGGTAGTGCCAGTGATTCGTTCAGCAGTCCGGACTATTCGCTCTAGTCTATGGAGGTCGGTTTTAGCAGCTGAGCCGAACCAGACGGTGATTGAAGTGCAGAATATGGATTGGATGACAGCTGAGTAGAACTGTACGAGCAGCTCCTGTGGCAGGTTGAACTTCCTCAGCTGACGAAGGAAGTACAGTCATGTTTCTAAAGTCCACTATCATCTCCAATGCTCCAGGTTGTTGTATCTGCACCAAAAAGCCAGCCGCTCCACATCCATATATATATATATATATATATATATATATATATATATATATATATATATATATATATATATATATATATATATATATATATATATATATATATATATGTGTGTATATATTTATTTTATTTTTTATTATATATATTTTTTATTTCTCGTTTGTGTCATGTTATTTGAGTTGGCATGCAGTTCTTGATTGGAAACAAACTACTAGGTGTTTTTCTAACGGTCAGTTATCCACTTCAGTAGACAGTTCCTATTTGGTAGACACACTAACAATAATGAGGCTAAACCTTAATTTTTTAACAGATATGACTTAAACCATATATTATGCTCCAGTTCCTCATAACATTACCAGCTGCTGCTGAGTAATTCAGTTTTAGTTACTTGCCAAAATCAGTTTATCGTCTCATTTGGCTCTTGGCGAATGTTAATTTTAGACTATGATATACTTAACCTACAGCACTGGAATGTCAAAACTCATTTTTATTTGCCCAGAGTGTCATGTAACATTTTATATGAAGCTGTAGGTCAAGGAATCTCTGCCAGTATACCAACATAACCCATGCTAACAGTTTATCAACACGAAATACCATAAATAAGAGCAAAAAACTCATTAATGAAGAGATATGTGTGACTGTGTTTTACATTGTTTGCTCTCAATGCCTGTCTTTAGATCGCAGTGGGGTATTTCTCTGACAGACAGATAGACCTACACCAGGAATAGCTCCTGAACTGGGCTCTGTTGACATTAGCTCAGATTAACAGCAGCCGCGTCTCCACAGGCTGCGCTGGTGTGCATGTAGCTGAAATGCTGATTTATTGGCTTGTGGAGTGTATGTACAGCCTCAGGCCTCTTACTATGTTCTGTCACAACACATATCACATTCGGAGAAGATTTCTGGCTCAAATATGATTGTTTTTCTTTCCAAGTTGGTGAATTCCAACCCTAAAAAACAGACCATTATTTTAAGAACAAATAAGAACATCGCTTCTCATGCAACTGATTTTTGGGCAAGCATTTGAGCATGTAAAATGGCTTTAAAAGCAGTAATGCAGGTGAAAGAAATCTTGTATATATTATATTTAATCTTGTGTATGTTATTTGTTATATGCTGAACTCTAAAGAAGATATTTTGAAGAAAACCTGTAACCATTGACTTCCACAGAATGAAAACTATGTAAGTCAATGTGTTTAACTTACTAACTGTTGTCAGTTTGATATTTTTGCATCTTTATTTAATGCCCCAAAAAAACATGCCTTAACCTATTTTGCTCCTATGTTGGTAACAGATTACCTGCACCTGACTTTCATCATTCTGCTTGTTCTTGACCTAATTTATCTACACTGTGTTGCTTTCTAAAAGAGCTCCTGTATCTGTTCTCTTTCATTTCCACATTTTCAGTAATATTTCACTCACAGAATGTTCCACTCTCATTCCCGCTTTCATGGGATTGTGCTGATTTGTCCAGTTCAGTAAATCTGGACCAGTGTCTTTCCCTCATTTATACGTTCCACCAGGGACTCGTGTGCTGTGTTTATGTAACCGTGTGTGTGTGTATGACCAAATACCCCACAAGGATGGTAAAAACCTAATGTTAGTACCACTGCAGAAAACTGTTCGATACTAAAACAACAGAGGTCAATGAAATCCCAAGCGAGGTAAAGACGAACAATGTGTCACTCAATAAAAACATACTACAGAGCGAAACAGTTATAATATACACAGTAACACTTGGGAAAATGAAAAACTTCAGTTAATAATATTGTTAGTACTTGCTCAGGTACAATAAATATTACTAACAGTTTCAAACTCAGATTACTATGTGTCAGTAAATGTCAAAATTAATGTCATACTGTAGTTTGGATGGAATAAAAGCAGTTTTTAACATTTTTTAAAACAATTTAAGGTTGTATAGGTTGACGTTCACATGACGTCATTGATGATGCGCGAAATTCAGATGGAGGGCAGGAAGTGGTCCTTCTACACATAGAGTTAATGCTTAACAGATAATGAATTCACTAAATGCTAATGCTTAATAGAAGATTCATAGTGTATAGTTATTATAAAGTGTTCTTTTTATACACACAATGTTGCAATTCTGGTATGTTGTACTAATTTTATTTTTTGACTGTTTAATTTGACCACTCAGGTTTCAACAAAGTAATGCCTTGTTGGAATATGTAAGTCATTTACATTATTTTGTGACAATTGTTGTATTGTTGGATCATTCTTAACTGATGTAATTTCTGTACTGCATTTCAGACAGTGCACAACTGTTAAAGTACTTGTCAGTAATGTTAATGGTATGTGTTGATGAATAAAAGAACTAACAAATGTTAGCTGAGTTTACTTAAATAATTTGTGTGGAACCTGTTGACAAACTAAAGTTAATTAAACCTAACTAGTAAAAATGTAATTGAGTGAAATCATTTTGTTTTGATTAATTAAGCTTAAATTGAATGATTTGTTGTAAACTAATTTGTTTACTTTCAGTAGACAAAAATATAATATGCAACTTCTAAACAAATTTAGTTAGTCCATATAACATAACTGATTTAAGTTAGTTCAACTCAAATGTCTCATGTTCAGCAAAATCAATTGATAATAGTTGGCTTGATTCAAACTATTTGTTTCAACCTAAAATAAGGCCATTAATTAAATCAGGTTTGAAATATTTATTTTCAACTTTCATAAATAAATTTCGTGGAACCCGTTGACAAGAAAAAATTAAGTAAACTCAAGGTTTCATTTTTTTGAGTGCAGGAATCGCTATCAGAAGATCAATATATTTCTGTTTTATGTTGTTTAAAATTGTTTAAATTGGCCAAAATAAGAAATGCAGAAAAGCTTTTATAGACTTCCAAGAGTTTTTACTCATAAAGGGGGAAAAGTTCAAGAAACTGGCTGAAAAATGGAAGAAAAGGCTGCATGTAATAAACATTTATTCAATACATCCATGTGTAGAAACCTTTTTTGAACGAGATGATTCATTTGGCAGTGCCAATAAAGACAATATACAGGCCTTGCGATGTGTATAAATATGTTAATGCGTTATATAAAAATCAGATACAAACACCACCACACTTATACAAAATCCAGGTGAATATAAAAACCGTACCCTGAAATATGGTTGCTGCAATGAAATCTCCATCTTGTTTTGCAATAATCTTTACTAGCGTTTCGGCAGAATAAACAACTGTAACATGAACCTTGAGATGCGCAACAGCGATAAATGTTTGTTGATGTTGTTTATTGACAGGACAAAAAAGAAAGCAACCCTTGCGACAAAACTAGATGATTAATACTGTGGAGCAATTACAAAAATAAATAAATTAATTAATAATGTAGATCAGGGGTGGGCAAACTCGGTCCTGGAGGGCCGGTGTCCTGCATAGTTTAGCTTCAACTCTAATCAAGCACACCTGAACATGCTAATCAGTGTCTCCAAGATCACTAATTATCTATAAGCAGGTGTGTTTGATCAGAGTTTGAGCTAAACTGTGCAGGACACCGGCCCTCCAGGACCGAGTTTGCCCACCCCTGATGTAGATCATGCTTTTGTATGCTTTCATCTGTTATTTCGTGATGTTTGGAAGATATCCGCATGGGGAAAAACTATAGTCGTTTATAATAAACATGTTTTTGAACCACATATTGAAGTGTATAATGTGTAAAACTCTTTGTTAGTGAATGCTACAGAATACAGTCGCATAGTAAACTGATAAACTGTAATAAATACTGTAATGTCAGTGTAAATTGTGGTGCATCGTGATTATAGCGTAGAAAACTGAAGCTTATTGAAAAATGTGTTTATTACTACAGTTCTTTTGTACCACAGCAACAATATAATTAATTACTACGACAGCTTAATTCAAGTAATTATCTATAGTATGCTTCCAAACACTATAGTATAGTATTTTTCACGTAACATAATTATATAGTATATACCGCCTCGATCACAGGCAAATATATTTTAGTTCTCCTTTGAAATATGGTATAAATCGCAAAAAAATACAGACTTTCCTTTATGTCTCTTATTCAGTTTTTTACTTCCTGCCCTCCATCTGAATATCTCTGTTATGCAATACTTACGAAATATATTTAAAGGGCTCCTATGGTAAAAAAAAATCTACTTTTCAAGCTGTTTGGACAGACATATGTGCATGTATGGTGTATAGACTGTCATATTGGGGTGATATAAACACACCCAGTGCTTTTTTTTTCAATTTCAATTCATAAAAAACAGTGGACCAATTGGAGCCGTTTTCAAATCGACCGCTACTTGACGTAGGAGAGCGGTCCCCCCGCCCACCAATATTGATTGACAGGCGCGTCATCATATCCTCAGTTTGTTGATTCACGTTCGCCATTTTCAGTGTGAGTCGAAGCAATATCTCTAAAGGAACACCCTAGCTCTATTTTTAGATGCAAGGCTCATTGGGCTCAACACAAGATCAGTATTCTCCACATTATCACTCTAATCGGAATTATTGGTTGTATCTTTAGGTAGGTTTGTAAACATGTGTACTTCTCATTGAGTCTACCTTATACTTCAGCCGTTTGCATTTCTCACGATCCCAGAAGCTCCCTGTGATCTTAACTAGCATGCGTTTTAGAATTCGAAACATAGGTTTCTATCAGGATACACTCAAGTCGACGGCTGGGCGCCGCGGGCCGCTGCAGAAACCTATGTTTACAATTCAAAAATGCGTGGCGCGACGATTCGGGACACTTCATGCTTCTGGTGCGCCACAGAGAGTGTCTGGTGTGCCGTGTGGCAGCTTTGAGCGGCGCATCCGGTGCCTCAGTCAAAGTTAATTCAGTGTGCGTGGTTATTAGTTTCTGTGTACAAGCTCGGCACTTGAAACTAGCACACAGTTGGCTGTAAAACTGTACAAAGACACATGATTTTGTACTCTCTGCTTGGTCTGTGTCAGAGTCGTACATGTACGACTGAATGGTGATCCTCTCTCTCCTTCTCCGTCTGCCTGTCAGACTGTTGCAAACGCAGAGCGGGTGAGCTCATGGCCCCGCCCCCTTGTTACGGTGGCGGGAAGCCGAAACTAATTTACATGTGAAGCAACACACCCATAAATCAGCGAGCTGTGGACACGCCCCCAACATGACACTTTTTAACACATTATAATAAAAAAATATGAATTGTGTTTTAAACTGAACCTAAACTGGCACACTCAGAACAACCATAATATTAATATTAAATCATAAAAAAGAGGTCAACTATGTGCCCTTTAAAATTTAATCATTTTCAACTGCATAGATATGATCTATTAACAACACAAATTGCAGAACTCAACAACAAATGATAAAACACCCTGAAAATGAATTATGCCCACGTCTCCGTTGAATACCATCTAGCTGGCAAATGAAAGAGGTTGACAAGAGGAACGATGAAGAGATAGAGCGCAACGGCTCTGCTCTGTGTGCCAGATGGCTGCGGTCAGTAGCACAGAGAGAAATCAGCCTTGCTTAACCGCCTAATCGCTGTTTCCCAGAGTCCAGGAGGTTGCTCACTTATTAAATGCGTTGCGTGCCTTTGGATGGAGCTCAGCCAAGAACAAAAAAAAAAAAAACATTGCGGAGGCTGAGAATAGACTTCAGTGTTTGGATTTAACTCTATATTAGGGCTGCACAATATATCGGAAAATATCGTTATCGTGATAATAGAAAATGCAACATCCATATCGCAAAAAGTGCAATATATTTAATAAACTTTAAGTGTTCTCTCCGCTCTGGTATCCACCACAGTCCAAAGACATGTGCTGTCGGTCAATTGGGTAAGCTAAATCGTCCATAGTGCATGTGTGCATGTCCTGGTCCTCCAGGTTGAGGGTTGAGCGTTGGGCTAACAACCCACTTCAAAAAAACTAGATGTTATGAAACATCAATATGGTGTGTCTAAATTTCAATTTCGACATACAGTAAATGGCCCTGGGAGTAAGAGTAAGTAATTTTAAGTGACGAGCATTTGTGAGCTACATGTATAGGTTGATTAATCAGATGAGGCATTTACTATTTTTATCCCCAAACTGTATGGTTAGGGTTAGGGTTAACCTACACTGAAAAAAACGGTTCATTTGGATTAACTAAATTTAATTAATGTAAGTGGTTGCAAACAATTTATATGGGCTGACTTTAAACAAACAAATTAAGTAAAAAATTACTAAATATTTATTTTTTTTATTAAAATGAAAACAAACACTAAAAACATTATTTTCATTATTAAAATGAAATTAAACACTACTGCTGGGAGACAAAAGAGGAAAATGTCAACAGCCAATAAGATTCAGAAATTCCACCAAGGTTTTCAGTCATGTGTGGTGTTTTAAAGTCTAATTTAAAGTCTAAGTTAATTTTTTAATTAGCTCAGAAACATATCTATACATGTTTATTTTAGCATGAACATTACATAAACGTTTTTGCTGATAAAATAATGTTTTATAAGGTTAGTTGTATTGTAAGAAATATCGTTATTGCAACTCATTGCACTCAACAATATCAAATATTTTCCATGTACACTTAAAAAATTACAAATGAACCCTAAACATCTTAATAGTAGGACACTTTTTTTTTTCAAAGTATAATTTAACTTTGGTTCAAACTATAAAACTGTATTTAATCTAAATCAAAAATATTTATTGTGGTCAAAAAATCTGAATTCAGAATTATTAGCCCCCCTTTGAATTTTTTGTCCTTTTTTAAATATTTTCCAAATGTCGTTAACAGAGTAAGGAAATTGTGGAGATGCGAGGTTTTACAACCACATTACACAGTATGTCTGATCATATTTTTTCTTCTGGAGAAAGTCTTATTTGTTTTATTTCGGCTAGAGTAAAAGCAGTTTTAAATTTTTTAAGAACCATTTTAAGGTCAAGATTATTGGCCCCTTTAAGCTAATTTTTTTCTCGATAGTCTACAGAACAAACCATCGTTATACAATGACTTGCCCCATTACCCTAACCTGTAACCTTATTAACCTACTTTAGCCTTTAAATGTCAATTTAAGCTGTATAGAAGTGTCTTGAAAAATATCTAGTAAAAACATTATTTACTGTCATCATGACAAAGATAAAATAAATCAGTTATTAAAAATGGGTTATTAAAACTATTATGATTAGAAATGTGTTGAAAAAAAAAATCTTCTCTCCGTTAAACAGAAATTGGGGGAAAAAATAAACAGGGGGGCAAATAATTCTGACTTCATGTATATATATATATATATATATATATATATATATATATATATATATATATATATATATATATATATATATATATATATATATATACACATGTATATATATATATATATATATGTATATATATATATATATATATATATATATATATATATATATATATATATATATATATATATATATATGTATGTATATATATATGTATATATATATATATATATATATATATATATATATATATATATATATATATATATATATATATATATATATATATATATATATATATATATATATATATATATATATATATATATATATATATATATAATATATATATATATATATATATATATATATATATATATATGTGTGTGTATATATATGTGTATATATATATATATATATATATATATATATATATATATATATATATATATATATAGTATTATAGTTTTGACTTGGTTGAAAATTAAACAAATTATTTTAATAATAATCAAAATATTTATTCTGCCTTAAGAAAAAAAAATTCATTGACTCAAAGGTAAAATATTGTTCTTATAGACCATAAATTAAATACTTTGGTTGGACTTAAAATCAAAATTCAAGTAAATTTGTACATTAGACTAAACTCAAATAAACACATGTAATGTTAGTCTGTGCTTTTACTAGTTATTTTATTTTCAATAATGAGAACTTCCTGCTGGTGCTTTCAGTATGGATATAAGTGCCAAGATAGTGATCAAACTCAAATTAGAAATGCATACAAACTGAATAGCAGTAATATTTCATGGTCACATGACATGAAAACTACTGGTTTACAGTAAAATTATTATGTTGAGGAAAAACTAGGAGGTTTGTTTTTTGCTTTTAGGTTAGAATCAGAAACCATAATTTTGTGCTTAATCCAATATAAAAATGCACTTTGAATGAGACATTCATTCATTCATTTTCTTTTCGGCTTAGTCCCTTTATTAATCAGCGGTCCTCACAGTAGAACGAACCGCCAACTTATCCAGCATATGTTTTACTCAGTGGATGCCCTTCCAGCTGCAACTCAACACTGGGAAACACCCATACAAGCTTGCATTTACACACATACACTACAATTAATTTAGCTTATTCAATTCTCCTATAGCACGTCTTTGGACTGTGTGGGAAACTGGAGCACCCAGAGGAAACTTACGTGAAAACGAGGAGAACATGCAAACTCCACACAGAAATGCCAACTGACCCTGCCAAGACTCGAACCAGTGACTTTCCAGCTGTAAAGTAACAGCCCTACCCACTGCGTCACCGTGTCACCCTGAATGAAAGGCAGTTTCACTTTTTTCAGTGTGTCGTGCAGCCCTACTCAATATACGTTCTAGTCATTAACTGAGGTAATTAATGTTCTCAGTGAGGATGAATTAAAGCTTTTCTTCATTAAAGCTCATCATGTTTGCCAATAGGCTGTGTTATCATGAAGGAAGAACCAACAAACTGAAGTCTCAAACGTTACTTGGGAAGTAAGATCTAGAATTAAGCATTAGATGTTGAATTAGAGACCAAAACCAGACATTATTCAGAATGAATGGTCTAAGATAGCACTTCTTTCTTCCCTTTAAAGAGCTGTCAGAAATATTAATAATGTTTGTTTTAAAAGAGCACTTTTAATCCTTTAGTGGCTGCAAAACTCAAACCCTCTGTGACATCTTTCTTAAAGCTCCACATAAGATGGCTTAGTGAGGACTGATATGTGATTAAGCAATTATTTTTACATAATCTCTGGAATACTTCATTCTAATTGAGGTTCTCTGCTTGGAAATCTTTTCATATGAGGAACATTAAACTTTATATTTGACTTTTGTCCTGCCTACTACAGATTGCTGGCGGTTTCTGCTGTGTCTTCCTTTTTACAGATATTAATAATAATAGGTTATGTAAGTTATTACCAAACATTTTACTGTATATAGACAATCTGGAAAAAAAAATGTTCCTTAAGAGGGCTAATAATATTGAACTAAAGAAATTGTTTAAAATTATTTAAAGTGATTTTTTTTAAAATAAATAATAATTAAAAAATAAATAATGAAACAAAAATAATTAAAAAAAATATTATATAATATAAAATGTATTGGTTAAAAATCACTTAAAAATTATATTAAAAAATAAAACAAAATTCCCAAGAGGATGAATAATTTTGCCTTCAAAATTATTTCTGTATTAAATATGCCATACCATTTTAGTGGGCATCATCTGCAAGTTGGATTAAAACATGACTCAATGGGCTCTATTTTAACAATATAGGTGATTTAATGATCTTTATGACTAAAGCCCATGGTGCAAAACCATTAAAGGTGCGTCCGAATCCACTGTTGCTATATTAAAGATGGAAAAATACACCCTGGTGTAATGGGGTTGCGATTGTTTGTTGGAACAATGGATTTGGGAAACGTCAAATCAATGAACTACGTTTGTTATGATGGAACTTGCGACCCTATGGCCTGTTTCCACTGAGTGGTACAGTACGGTATGGTACGGTTTGGTACGCTTTTATGGCTGTTTCCACTGTCGAAAGGCATACCGAACCTAATCGTACCACTTTTTCGTCACCCCTTCGAAAGGGTACCAAAACACGAGCAAGGGTACCAAACGGCGCATTACGCAACAAGCCAGAATGAAAACAAACCCGCCATGTTTAAAATACACAGCCGACAGATTACAGCAGAATTACATATACATATAATAACAAGCCAGGGTCGACCCGGGCTCAAACAAACCTTGTCGTCGTCTTGAGAAACAGCCACAAAGCCAAAAGAAGAGCAGATTTACCCTGTGCCCCTTAGTTTTTATGAGCCAGTCTGAAGTGCGAGTGGTTTCGCTTTTTTGCTTGCGCTCGCCGCGTGCCTAATTAACAAACTTCTTGAGCTGATGATAATAACGTCCGCTTGATTATTGGCGTGCTTTTGAAACCCGATCTTGTCAGAAGCTGACAAACGTGAGAGTGACCCGCGAAAAAACAAAAGAGAAGCCGGAGCACATTATTTTTTCTGCAAACGTGAACAAACAGCCATGTTTAACTATTATTATTATCACCTTTTGGACTATTCTGTACTCAGAATGATGGAATGACTGGCTAACAGAGGTTACATGTGCTGCTGAAGATTACAGACACAAATGGGAAGTTTACACTGACTGGGCTATATTTTGTGTTGTTTTTGAACTCAAATAAGGACTAAATGTCTGCTGTGTGTAATTCTTCTGTAGTTGGTTATATATTGGAGACTGTAAGGGTCTGTATTAGTTCATATATGTTGTATTTATTTATTTATTTTTTATAATTGCAGACATTACAGTAGGCTATTTCGCACTGTCATTGATCTGCAGTTATAATCAAATCATGTTCATAGAATAGTTAGTAATGAACATTTATACAGAAGTATTTATGTGTATAAAGTATCTGTTTTGTGAGAAGTGCTTCTCATATGATATGTAATCGACCCATACAGCTTTACTGTAGACATTTATTCAAGCGAGAATGACATCAACTGAAACTGTCTGTCATACACCACGCCCACCAAAAGGGTACCCTTGGTAGTGAAAACGCAAGCCTGATAAAGCTGGCCCGTACCGACCCGAACCATACCGTACTGTACCAGTCAGTGGAAATGAGCCATTAGTTGGCTAACGATTTTTTTCGGAATTGCACCCCTGTATTGCACTTACATTGTTTTGACGCTTTAAAACCGCTGTAGCAATCCCATATACCAAAAATAACTAAAGCACACCACTTCATCTAACTCACAGCTTCACTTTCCCACAGTTACGGTTTCTCATCCGAAATATCAAATGACAAAATCCATTCAATATAATGAAAACTCCCATCAGAACAAGGTATCTCTGAGCTTCTCAATGCCTTCCCGTGGGACAGTTCCTACAGAAAATCTCCTTCTCCATAAACAAGATGGATTTGGGGAGAAGACAAGTGTAGTCCACATCAATATCCTCTCCCATTTACAAAAATACAGCATAAGTGAATTGTAAGCCATTACAGTCAACCAAGACGGAGCACCTCAGTCTCAGAACGTTTAATGTTCTCCTGAAATTCTGTCATGATATCAGGGATTCCAACGGCATGCAAAATGCAAGCCTGTTTCTTCCATGTGCCATTAGACCAGCAATTGTTTTTCTCACTAATATCGAGCTTTTCCAGAGAGCCTCAAAATGTGACCTTCTGCTTCATGCATCAGGTTGAAAAAACAGAGAAATATACGTTCTGAAGTACAGCTGAAATTCAACCAGGTGAGAGGCACTACATTCAGATTCATTAACCCGTCTAATTCTGTCCCCTTGTACAGCAATAAGCCATTAGCTGACTATAATAGGTGTCATATTTATATAGAGCCCAAATGGACTGCGGTGATATGAAAGAAGAGGACAGGAAAATGCACTCTGAGGGGTATCCATAATTCAGAGAGCACTTAAAGCCATGTACGTGTGCTCTTCCCAGATTAGAGCCTCAGGGCTGCAGTCATCAATGCAGCGAGGATGGGAATCAAGTGGAGACACAGGTACGCGTATGGGCTTTCTGCAGTTTTTAATTGCATTCAGCTCAGTTACATGTCAGCTCATCAGCCACTATTGTTGGGACATTGCATTTTATAGTTCCAGACGGTATTAAATATGTCAAATGTGAAATCTTATTTCATCAGCTTCTTTGTATTCATAACTACTTTACAGTCGGCATGACAGGGTATAAACAAAATTTCTTAAGTTAAATTTAATACCTTTTACTACCTTTTACAATACCTTCAAAAAAAATGATGACCAGCACGACTACCTGCAACTGTAGTGGCGTAAATGAAATATCTTTCCATATGGAATAACATGTTGCAGATAACATATACATTTAAGTAAAGCAGAGGGATTAATCAAGATGTCACAATGGGCCTTTGTCCGTAGTTTTTAATCAATGTCATATATGTCATCAATGTCAATAGCCGCTCTTCTAACAGTTCGGTACGGTTCAGGTTGTTTCTCCACTGAGCCTGGAATGGAGCGGCACGATTACAAACCATTCTTTAGACAATTGTGCTGAAATGTGCCGATAGATTCTGTGTGTCGGGACTCGAAATTAACTCTTTTACTTGGTAGTACCGATTCTCCCAACTTCAAATATTTAGAAGCACCAGAAAAAATTTAGTAGCACCAACAAAAATGAATGAGCACCACAGCAAACTGTATATTAAGGGATTTGTTGTATTATATCAATTAGGACTAACAAAAACCAGAAATACCCGTGTAAAGATTTATTGATATTTGCCCAATAATTCTGAAATGAATGTCTAAAAATTATCCATTCAGCATGCGGTGTGAACTTCCATTAAAACAACTCTTCCAGCAGTTCATAGTTGCATCCAACATCTCGTTTGTCATGGAGGGCGAGCATGAAATGTTCATGATGGAAAGTGAATGTGCCAAACTGCAGTTAAAGTCGACAAATTAAAAATAAAACACCCGAAATTGCATGAAACTCAGGAGGAAATGCGGATTGCGCGGTGATGCCATGACGTTAATCGAAATATGTGTTACAACATGTAAAACGGGATCATGAAAGTAACACTCATAAAGCAACTAATGTAAACACCTTAGTCTTATTATTCTCTTAATTAGATTAAAGCAAATAATTCAATTAATGATGTCCATGTAAACGTAGTCAATGAGTCTTATATATAAACATACTTTTTTTACATATAATTTATTTACAATACAGTTTTTAAAGTAGTATTTAAGTCTTTTAGTAGATTAATATATTATAAGAAAGACTTGCTTTGTTTACCAAATGAATAGGGATGTAACGATTCATCTGACTCACGATTCGATACAATTCACGATACTAATCTCACGATTCACAATTCAGTCACGATTTTTTAACAAAATTATTTAAGGTGAAGAGCCCTTTCGTTTTTTCTTAACTGCTGCTCTTTTTTTTTTGCAAAACAATATATTTTCTGCCATAACCAAATTGCTATTTTAAAAAATCCAAAAACCAAAAGAGAATAATAAAGAAAACTCATTCATATAAACAAACTAAAACTGTGACTGTTCTGGGATTTTACATTTTTAAAAAGAGATATCAGAATATCTATGAATTCTGGCATAAGCTGAGGTCTTTGCACATTTACAATGTCACCTGCTGAAGAAAAAAACTCTTTCACTGGGGACTGAGATGTCTGGTGACTTTCCTAAACCAGAGAGCAGTGTGTACAGAGGTAGCCAGTAGGTCCTCTGATCCAGGCGACTGGCCACTGGCATAAACTGATTATTAAGTTACTAATTGTAGGATAGAGACAGGAGTTGAACATGATTATAAAGGTGAATAATTAATATTACCTGTATATTACCTGTCTGCTTTCAATATTGTTCAGTCTTGTCTTAAAGATCTTAAATTGGTTTTAAATGTAGACAAATCTAAATGAATGATTTTCACAAATTGTTCTACTCCTGTGCAGAACCAACCATTAATTACCACTGCCCAAGGTCAACAAATCAATTTAGTGTCCAGCTATAAGTATTTAGGCTTTCTACTCGATCAGGAGCTTTCTTTCAAAGCACATATAGCAAATTTGGTTAGAAAATTGAGAGTTAAGCTTGGATTTTACTATCGAAATGCATCCTGCTTTTCTCTTAAAGCTCGTAAACATTTGGTGTGTGCAACATTTTTACCATTGATTGACTATGGTGATGTTTTATATATGAATGCTTCAACCAAATGTCTTCAGCCTTTAAACTCCATATATCACAGTGCTCTAAGGTTTGTTACTGGCTGTCAAAGACTTACTCATCATTGTTAATTGTATGCCAAAGCTGAGTGTCCTTCTCTGAGTGCAAGAAGGTACACCCACTGGATGACTCTTGTCTATAAGGCTCTTCTGGGATTGGTGCCTTCATACCTATGTTCCCTTCTTCATAAGTCTAAAAGCCAGTATGCCCTACGTTCAAGTGAATCTTATCATTTGACTGTTCCCCGGGTTCGAACTGAAATAAGGAAGCGAGCCTTTAGTCATGCCGCCCCCTCATCCTGGAATACTCTTCAGTCTGAACTAAAAATATCTGAGCTCATCCCAATGACATTGTTTCGCTTTATCCTTTTTAACAAACAACAACAGTCCATTTCTCAATGCATGTGTTTTTAATTTATTGAAATGTGGTAAAGCTAAACAACTGAACTGTATTTTTACACTATATTGATTTTCTATTTATTATTAATAATATTATTATTATTTTATTTTATTTTTATTTTTTTCATAAGTCGTGTGTTGCAGACCTCTTGGCCAGGTCACCCATGTAAATGAGATCTTGATCTCAATGGGTTTTTTTATCTGGTTAAATAAAGAAATATATATAGTTAATTAATAATAGTATCAGTGTGATACAATTAAGAAGAGATAATCTTGAACATTTTAAATATTCATTAATAATAGGCAAATTATTAAAATATGTATAAACTAATTTGAAAAGGAGAGAGTAAAAATGATCTAATACTTGGTTTTGTAACAAAACAACTTTCTCTTTCAGTCTGAAAACCATCTTCACACTTTCGCTTTGAAAACACTGATGCACTGTGATCGGCATGGATTGGCTTATTAATAGTGTTTTTGCGTATAGACGTCTGTGACAGTAGTTTTGCACTGTGCTAACGGTTTATGTGCATCATATTCGTTCTTCTGTTAGTGTAGGTAAGCGTCTTTTTGCAGTATTTGCACATAGTTTGTGTTTAGTCTGGCGCACTTCACCACTGTCATATTTCTCTGCCGCCCCACCTCTTGCTCGCCGCTGATATGCAGGGAAAGCGAGTTTGAGCCTGTAACCACAGCGCCGCCTCTGTTCAAAAAAATGATTCATTCAACATTTGTACTGATTTGAATCCTCACATATTTTATTCGATTTTCATCCAACTCAAGCTACGGTCAATCTGGGCTTTTCCTCCCATAGACTTCCATTCATACGCACGCGAATGCGTCAGACCGGAAATGCAAGGTCATGCGTCAAGTTTCGCATGTCGCTACAGTGCAAAGTTCAAGCTTGGTGAACTCTGACCTGCGAAATCCCCGCATCACTTGCGTGAGACCAACTGAGGATCAAAACAGGACCTCTCTGGGCAGAAATCTAAAACATGGAGCAATCGCTCGCTTTTTTTTAATGTGTAAACATTTTGTTTAATCCCGCCCCTTTTCGCAGCACACAGAATTTCGCACACACAAAGCCCAGTGTGACTGCAGCTTCACAGTGAATCGTAACATCCCTACAAACAAGTGGATCTAATTGGATTTGCATTGTAAGCCTTAAATACAAGATAAAAACCTATTATTTGCTTTATTTCACATTAAGATTTTAGTCCCTATACTCTCAAAATCATTCAGCATAAATCTGCAGAGGTTTTTAACCAACCCAGGCTCATTCTGAAAACGTAGAAACGGCGCTCGCGAGAGACGTTCGAGACACGGAAAAAGCGCGCACAGCAGCCTCTCACAGATTAGCAAAAACAAAAACTGCAAAAATACGTACCTCCCGGGACGTATTTCGCGGTCTCCAGAAACGTCCACGGGACTACGTTCTCAGAATGAGCATGGGTTGTTTTTAACAAAACGCTGCACAGAAACACCAAAAATGGAAATGACCAAAATGGAATGATGAGAATGGGATTCAAACTCACTCGTGGAGAGCACAATGGATTAACAGCCCATCATCTTCACCACTCAGCCACCTAATTCTTTTTGTTTGTTTGCATTAGGATGAAAACCCAGCTACTGTGTACATAAAAGAAAAATTCCACTTTAGTGTGACTTTAAAACCAAAAATAGTGCCATCACTCTCTAGCCTGCACAGTTTTCCACCTGCAGTGTTTGCAGGCAATTCACACCCTGTCAGGGCGACACAACTCAATGGCATGTGAAGACACACATCAGCATCTTTAAGATGGCTGAGGACCACAAGACCTTGTCCTTGGCTTCCCTTCGGGACAGAAGATGGATCTTTATATTCCATATGCGTACTGCACAAATACCCTGTTCAACTGGGACAATTGATGTCTTCAGTTCTCAGTGTATTCTGACTTTTTTTTGTTATTTTCCTGAAACCTCCATCATCACAGAGACTCTGCCATGTCTGTGCTTCCACACCATTTAACCTCCAAACTGCAGCTGTGTGATTTCACTGAAGGAAAGCATGCACCTCTAGATTCCTGTGTGTGTGTGTATATATATTTATCTTCTAAAATCGAGCCCTCTGTTGTGACGAGGTGCATTAGCACTTAATCCATCTTGGCCGTGGAGATCAGAGCCAGCCAAATGCCACATGCGCTCCAGCTGCTCCTGACACAAACCCGGCAGCAGACGCTCAAACACCAGCCAGGTGCGAGAGGACAGTGAAGCTAAAGGAGAAGAAAAGCAACCATTCATCCATTCATTCATTTTCCTTCAGCTTAGTCCCTTATTCATCAGGGGTTGCCACAGTGCAATGAACAGCCAACTATTCCAACATATGTTTTACATAGAGGATACCCTTCCAGTACTGGAAAACACCCATACACTCTCATATTCACACACTCATACACTACGGTCAATTTTGTTTTCCAAATTCACCTATAGTGCATATCTTTGGACAGTGGCCACGCTATCAGGGGGGAGAACATGCAAACTACACACAGAAATGCCAACTGACCTAGCTGGGGCTCGAACCAGCGACTTTTTTTGCTGTGAGGCGAGTGTGCTACCCACTGCGCCACCATACCGCCTAGAAGCAAACATCAGCTCCTAAATGCAAAATGGCCCTCTTTTATGGACCCGGTGTCCCGTTTTGCTTTATGAGGGACATACAGAATGAAGCAGAGCCGCTATGCTGATGATGGATCTTTAATCTTTATTGCCTTAGAGGAACTTTAAATGGAGCCTCTGTAGCCGCCATCTATCTAAGCCGCACGACTTTCAATCATACACAACTGCAAATTGGATTTGTACATTATTTTTCACAGTAAAGCTGTAAAGAATGTAATACAGGATTCAATTATGAAACTCCATCTTCGGTTTTGCACATAAAATGTCTGCCTGTAGGAATCGAATGAGTTATAGGATCAAGACTAATGAGTAACATGGACTATACTCCATTTAAATCTATAAATGACTTGCAAACAATGGATCTACTGGTATATTTACAGTATACACTTACATTTACACCGTTTTTTTTTAGATACAGCTTGCTAGTATTGCATTGCACAACATTATGCCTTCAGAATTGGCTTAAAGGGATGGTCCACCCAAAAATGAAAATATCCTCATCATTTATTCACAATCAAGTGGTTCTTATCTTATAATCTTCTTCTGAAGAAGTTCTATTAGATTCTATTATTCATTCATTTCATTCTGCTTAGTCTCTGATTTATCAGGAAATGATCCGCCAATTACTTTGGCATACGTTTTATGCAGTGGATGCCCTTCCTGCTGCAAGCCAGCCTCAACCCAGCACAATGCATGGAAACACCCGTACACTCTCTCATTCACAATCATACACTACAACCCATACAACTGCGGGGGAAACCGGAGCAACTGGGAAGAACATGCAAACTCCACACAGAAATGCCAACTGACCCAGCCAGGACTTGAACCAGCGATCATCTTGCTGAGGCGACAGAGCTAACCACTGAGCTACCATGCAACCCCTTTAGATTCTATAATTCATTCATACATTTTCTTTTTGGCTTAGTTCCTTTATTAATCTGGGGCACCACAGTGGAAGAAACCGCCAACTTATCCAGCATGTTTTATACAGCGGATGCCCTTCCAGCCGCAACCCATCACTGGGAAACACCCATACACTCCCACTCATACACATACTCTACAGACAATTTAGCTTACCCAATTCACCTGTACCACATGTTTTTGGACTTGTGGGGGAAACCGGAGCACCCGGAGGAAACCCACACGAACACGGGGAGAACATGCAAACTCCACACAGAAATGCCAACTGACCCAGCAGAGGCTCGAACCAGTGACCTTCTTGCTGTGAGGCGACGGTACTACCCACTGAGCCCCCGAGCCAAAAAAATCCTATGGAAGTAAATGACTGTTTTTTTTCCCTAAAATGTTCTTCAAAAGAAAGAAACTTAAACGTGTTTGGAAGTAAAAAGGTTTTGAGTAAAATTATAGCCGAAAATCCATGTTTGGGTGAACTATCATTTTATTACTTTGTGGCATTGTTTTAATAAGATGCTGGACCAATTTTTCAGTGCAGATTTTTCAGCTGAACAACTCTGATGTCAATCTTCGATTTCAGCACATCCCAAAAGTGCTCTATCGGATTGAGATCTGGAGACTGCGGGGGCCATTTGAGTTTAATGAATTCACTGTCATGTTCGAAAAACATTTTGAGACGATTTGAGATTTGTGACAACGTGTGTTTGTAGCAAACACCAGCTAGTGAAGTGCTGTGCAGGTAAAACCTTACTCCTCTAACCTCTTAAGGTGCTCTAGTGACAGCCGCTAGAGGCCAGGGTCTTTAGAGGCAATGGTCTTTAGCCTCCTTGTTAGAGCAACTGACTCCCATACGAAGAGTCTGGGATATGGTTTGATCCCAGATATGAGCGAGTGGGATAGTATAGGACCAGTGGGGTTACATTGGTGCCGTGACCCGGATGGGAGTGAGGTTTATGCGGGTGAGTGTAGCAGCCCAGATAGCATGTGGATGACTTTAGGCAGTTATGCGGCACTGGTGGTATTTTTTTTTCGGCCCAGACAAAATGAATGTGAGCCTGAAGTGGCCCACCTGTACAATGGCAAAGGGGGGCCAAAGCTTTAAATTCATTTATGGGCCATTTAAGGCAAAGATTTGGTACTTAAGGCAAAATGTAATCTGAATGCGAGTCTAATGGGGCCCATGTGGAAAATGATCAATTTAGCCCAAATGATGGAGGACAAATGTTGGCCACAGTTGGCAAAAATGTGGCATAGTCATTTAAGGGTAATCTGGGTCTAAACCTAAAGTGGCTCACACGTGTAAGTGCAAATGCGGCCCAGTTATATTAAGACATATGAGGCCACTTTTGGCAAATATTCGGCACAGTAAACTCTGGCTAATGCAGCCGTTAGCCTAAAGTGGCCCAGAGAAGATATGGAAAATGTGGCCCAGTTATCTTAAAACATATGTGGACCACATAGACTGAAGTCACAATCATGGAGAAAAGTGTTTGCTTTAGTTGGGCTCATAGCCCTGAACCTCTTAATATTAATATACTTTTGGGCTGCTGTAACTTTTAAGAACTTTGCTCAAAAAGTTTATTTATTACAGCAAACAAGCAAATCAAAAAAAAAACTAAGAAAAAACAATAAAATAAAGTGAGGCACAACCTGTGATAAAATAATATAATTCACCAACAATTAATATATTATTAGAAGTGACGTAATAACATAAGCTAACAAAAAATCCTTTGGTTCAACTTCTGCTCACAGAGACATCAATAATCAGCGTATGAACCGCAACAACGGTGACAATTGACAAAATAAACAAAAACTCACAAACATCACAAACAGAATACTAAAAGTGACAAAATCAACAACCTCAACATAAACAGCAGAATCGGGAGCAAATAATGAAAACTGGAGCATCAATAAGCTATATAATGTATTCATACTGCAATGCAGGCTGGGATTTTTGTACTTTGCCACACCCAGCAAGTGTAACGTGTAGGCCAGATCTGGGCCAGAATAAAGCAAATTGTGGCCCAGAATAGGGTCAGTTCTGGTTCTTTTGGTTAAATTCTGGTATTGTTTTGACTTATTTGTGGCCCAGATCTGACAAACAGGAGCAAACAGCTCTAGTGCCATCATTCCATTCAGTGTGTGGTCCAAATATAAGTGTCTGGTGTGGGCTGGATCTGGGCCAGAACAAAAGCAAACTGTTGCCCAGACTAGGGTCAGTTCTGGTTCATTTGGTTGAATTCTGACTGATATGTGATATTACTATGGCTTAATTGTGGCCCAGATCTGGCAAACAGGAGTGGACCGCCCAAGTGCTATCATTCTGTGTGGTATGTGGGCCTGATGTAAGTGTTTGGTGTGGGCCGGATTTGAGCCACATGAATTTTGCTTGCTGGGTAAACCTTACTCCTCTGACCTCTAAAAGTGCTTTAGCGACGGACTCTAGAGGCCATGGTCTTTAGCCTCCTTGTTAGAGCAACTGAATCCCATACAAAGAGCTGCCAGAGAGTCGGGTGGTGTAAGAGCAGTGGGCGTGGAAGTGGCCATCAGAAAATGAGTTCTCTGTGGTCATAACGTAGCGTTTCTCAATCAAGGTCCTCGCTCCACACAGTACTGCACATTTTGAATGTTTCTCATTTCACGTCAGACATTTGTTCAAATTCGACAATAAGTGCCCTGCAAACTATTTAAGATATTCCATCATGGCTTCAGTTTAAAGGGAGCACATATGTGTCATTGAAATGACATTTTAGTACGTGGTAGGTGAATTTATATTCTATTTATTTACAGATATACTGTCGCCTCACAGCAAGAAGGTCGCTGGTTCAAGTGCCGGCTGTACCAGTTGTCATCTCTTTGTGGAGTGTTGGCATGGGTTTCCTCCAGGTGCTCTGGTTGTCATATACACACATGCACACTACATAGGGACATGTCAATAAGAACACATACATGGAGCTCATATAAGGTGCTGGTCATCTAAATCAGCCATGTTGAATTAGAGAGACATGCAAAATATATACAGGGTGGGCCATTTATATGGATACACCTTAATAAAATGGGAATGGTTGGTGATAATAACGTCATGTTTGTGGCACATTAGTATATGTGTGGGGGCTCATGAAATAATAAAGTTACATTAAAACCAAGCACCCATTGTTTTTCTTGTGAAATCCCCAATAAGTTTGACGTGTCACTTGACCCTCTTCCTATTGAAAAACAAAAACAAAAGTTGAATCCAAGATGGCAGACTTAAAGATGGCCGAACTCCAACAATACTCAGCTGTAGTATTTGAACAAACCTTAGTTGGTACTAAAGGGCCCAAAATATGCAAAGAAAACATCCTCCACATCAGTACATCATAGCAGGAGCTTGAACTGCTGATACAAGGCAGGATGCTTGTGTACACTATACACAGAATTACCATCCCAATGCTGCAGCAGAAGTCAAGACTCACACAACATGCAATATGATACGATGAGATGTATCTTTTCAATGTTAAAAATATTTTTAGTCCTAACCATCAAACCACTCAGCAAGCATTTTTTGTTTTTAAAAGATGTCTAATAGATGTCTAACAGACGTCTAAACAAGGTCATCTTGGCGAAAACAAGCCTAAACTTGGGCTGTCAGTGAAAATCTAATAGACATCTAAGAATAGCCCAAAACTAGACTAGTCATCAAATAAACAGAAATGAATGACTACACATATGAAGTCTGTCAAATCTGTCTATTTGACGACTAGTCTAGTTTTGGGCTATTCTGAGATGTCTATTAGATTTTCAATGACAGCCCAAGTTTAGCCTTGTTTTAGCCAAGCTGTCTACGTTTAGATGTCTATTAGACGTCTATTAAACATAAAAGTGTTCGCTGGGCATAGTCAAATGCTTTCAATTTCCATGATGCCGCTGCTGAACAACAGCATAAACTACCCTGACAATGATCACCTCAGGTACAGCTCATGTGCTTTATTCAGTTAAATGCAACCAATGTGACTTTATACACCATTGTATGTGACATTTATTGCCATACTACATTAAGCAGCAGCAGAGAATTCACCTCAGATCTTAAAAAATTACTAGCAGACGGTTTGAAAATGAAAGTCAAAACTGTGAATCAGTGCAAACCAACATCAGTCACTCAGTAGCCTATTAATAATGTTAAAGAGCTAATTAATGTTAAGAGTTAATAAATGTTAATGAGATTAAAAGCCTTTGCTATTTCATTGGGAGTGCAATGGTTGGTATTTAAATGTTTCTGTCATGTCGCATCACGTTTGGTGCAGACAGACTAATTGCTTGTCGCCGGAATCTTGTCATGTCACGTGTTGTGTTGTTAGGACATGGCAAGAACCTTTATCCAATCTTGTATTGTCTTATATTGTTAACCCAGAGTGAATTGTAGCTTTAGTTTGCTGTTTTTATCTGACATGACTATAACCTGTGTGCTTTTCTTCTTTTTCTGCTGTTGTAGCAATGTAAAGAGACTTTTCTGCAGACCTCGGTTGTATTAAATGGCTGTTTGAGTTTCCTTTCTATCACCTCAGAGCAGTCTGCCAATTCTCATCTGACCTCTAGCATCAACAAGGCATTTTCACCCACAAAACTGCCACTCTCTGGATATTTTCTCTTTTTTTGCCTATTCACTTTAAACCCCAGAGAAGTTTGTGTGTGAAAATCCCTGCAGATCAGCCTCTGAAAACCTCAGACAAGACTGTCTGTCTGTCACCAACAACCATGTCACATTAAAATTCACTCTTCCTTCACATTCTGATGCTCAATTTAAAGGTCACCACATCGCCTTGACCACATTTACATTGAAATTCAGCAGAGATGTCAGTGCTTGGGTGCTTTGGGTACCATTTTATAGTACAAAATAAGTACTTTTTTAAAATAAGTACATTGTTTTGATTTAAAAAAATAAGGTGGGGTGAGAATTATATGACTGTAAAATTGGATGAGGAGTGGCACGCTAGCTCATTTGTTAGCACTGTCGCCTCACAGCAAGAAGGTCGCTAGTTTGATTCCCGGCTGGCCCAGTTGGCATTTCTGTGTGGAGTTTGCATGTTCTCCCCATGTTCTTTCCCTTCGTGTGCTCCGGTTTTCCCACTGCTACACCGTGACACCCTTAAACACGAAGATAACTACAGTAATTGAAGTATATGAACAATCACAAATTAAAACATTTATCTTAATCAAGAATCAGATGATTAAAGATTGAAAAAAGCAAAACAATTACTCTGTGTCAGAAATAATGAATGAATACGAATGAGTTATTGCAAACACAAGGATTAATTAATTACGGACTATTCTAATTCAATAATACAGAACAGAACTCAGGCCTCTTGTAGCTGAAACACAATATACCTTAGGTAATAACAGATAATCTCGACCTCCTCGATGCTCTGATATCAAGGTAAAGTCAATTGGCTTGACCAAATGGAGTGATAACCTTGAAGTGCAACTCTTGAGTTTGGTTTTAGAATGTGAGAACCAGTGATCCACCAGCACACTTTATCTCCAGCAGAATGGAAAGATGGTGCATCCTCCTCTTCAATTCATGCCTTTTGACCTCATTCCGAGTGCTCTTGATTTCTATCTCAGTCACTCTGACCTCTCTGTTCACATCAGCAGAAAGCAGCGGCACTGAGAGCAGATACGGTTATAGAGCCGTTACTAGGCCGCCCAAATGCCAGGCTGTCAGGGGGAGAAAATAAGAGCGGGCGTTGAGCACTTTTTGCAGAGGCAGGCTAAATTTCGAGGCATTTTTATCCGAGATGGCATACTGTGTGCTCATGCATTTTCCTCTCCATTAGAAAACATAGAAGTAGGCTTGCCTGTGGTACCGTAAACTCTGGAGGAACATAAAGTAGAACTTAAGTTTCTTAGGGCACTGTTTCCTGCAGAGGCAGACATCCTCAAATGAACATTTCCAATCTCGTACTGCTTAAAAAAGAAGCAAAGCGAGAAGCAGTCACAGTTTAAACAAGGGCTGTTAGTCATACTTGCGTCCGCAGTGTGATTTTCTATGTGATAATTTCACATTATCCCCACAGGGCTCGCTTTGACGCAGTTTTGCTATAATGCGGCTCTACTAAAATTTCACTGTAAGTGGAAAACACCATAGAGGTTGCACAAACCTTTTTTATGATGAGAAACACTGAGAAGGTGAAACTCTTTATTTTCTTTATTATCAAACTACTCATCTAAAGTGCAATATTATTATTATTTAAATACTAGAAAAGCTGATTTTAAAGACGTCCTGTCCTTTGTGAGCTCCAAGATTGTTAATTGATTGCTTTTGTTGAACACATTTGTTCACAATATTTGAACTTATTGCCCCAGCAGGCACAGGACGTCAACAGGACATCAGATTGATGTTGTACCCCAAGGTCGTGGGACATTGCATTTTGGGTGGAAATGAAAATCGGGTTGACGTCAAAACTCAGCGTAAGACAGACGTCAGTGTCCAGCGTTGGACAGACTAAAATCAACCAAATATCAATGTCTAATGATGTTACAGCTTGACCTAATGTGGACGTTATCACTATGATGTCTATTAGACGCTGGATTTTGGTTGCCATACTTGATGAATAAATGTCAGTATTTGAGATTTGGTTTAAGATGTTGGCCCGATGTTGAATTTTGGTCACTTTCCAACACAACCTAAAAACAACCAAATATCAATGTAATTTTATGTCGTTATTGGACATCAAAATAACATTGTCCTTAGACACTGGCTCACCAAATTTTGCTCACCTGACATCACAACCTTAATCTAACCTAATATTAATATCTTATAACTTATAACATCTTAGGTTTGCCTGCTGGCTATTATTTAATTAATTCACATAGGGAATTGCTCCATGTAAAGTATTGCTTTAAATTCAGGAAAATCAAATCAAGTGAACTGAAATGGAGCATTTTCCTAACGGACCCATAGAATGTATTGATACAATACAAGTACATAAATTGAATCAGAATTATTAAACCCCCTTTGTATTTTTTTTTCCTTTTTTAAATATTTCCAGGAAATTTTCACAGTATGTCTGATAATATTTTTTCTTCTTGAGAAAGTCTTATTTGTTTTATTTTGGCTATAATAAAAGCAGTTTTTAATTTTTTTTTTTTACATTTTTTTCAATATTATTAGCCCCTTTAAGCAATTTTTTTCATAGTCTACAGAACAAACCATCATTATACAATAATTTGATTAATTACCCAAACCTGCCTAGTTAACCTAATTCCCCTAGTTAAGCCTGTAAATGTCACTTTAAGCTGTATAGAAGTGTCCTGAAAAATATCTAGTAAAATATTATTTACTGTCATCATGACAATAGATCAGTTATTAGAAATGAGTTATTAAAACTATTATGTTTAGAAATGTGTTGAAAAAAAATCTTCTCTCCGTTAAACAGAAATTGGGGAAAAACATAAACAGGGTGGCTAATAATTCAGGGGAACAAATAATTCTGATTTGAACTGTACAAACGTGTGTTTTAAGTCCAAAAAGTCTCCAGAAATTATTTTACAGGTCATATTCTAATTCTAGGAATTGGCCCTAATATAATATGGTTGGTTTTGACCATATTTGGAAGGGTCGTGAATATTAATGACCTCTGCTCCTCTGCTCTCGTGATGCACTTGATGCAAAATAATCACAATATTTTAGCTAGAAAGTGTGATCTATATTTATGCCACCAGAGTAACCATTGCTTGCTCCAGAGTTGTGTTGTGGATCAAATATAGGCTAAGTTATGATTATATCTGAAAAAAGGGACTGACAGAGCTGTATTTAGAGTTGTATTTTGTGGGTTTAAAATATCTGAAAACAAAGGCAGGAATTAACAGCAACCTCTGCATAAACATGAGTTTTATAAAGTTATTGCCGTCCTTTCACTTCTTAAAAATCACTATAAGAGCTAAGAGATAAGACACAATGCATAAATGTGGACTAAACAATTTTATTCAACAGATTACTGGCTGTTGTCTCATTACAAATGTGTTTCTTACATCATTACAAACACACATTAAACTAACAAAAGATACATTTAAACCGAACTTATGCCTCTTTGGGGTGGCACTGAATAAACTTATAATCTGTATCTCCTGCATTTTGCATTCTGACTAGCAGTAGGGTTGGGCAATGTTGACCAATTTGGCATCGTACTATGTCTAATGTGAAACATCGCGATATACAATGGCATTGTCGTCGTAGACAGCAGTGAATTAATTAATACATAACAAATTAATTATTTGTAGCCTACCGTTTCAACTACCTGACCTGCATGGTCTTTGTTTTACCCATAACCAAATCATAAATAAATAAAGATAAGTTACATACAAATTACCACCTGTCAATCACCTTTTCTGCATGACTCTGGCATGAACAGGCAGAGTGATCTGTGTCGTTATAATGGCGTCAACAAACTTAGTTGATAAATAGGTGCACAACCAACAGGAACCAAGCAACAGTATCTGAGGTTTTGTACAAGCGTGAAAGCGAAAGATTGAAGCAGTGAACTGACGCTGTGACACATTACCTGATAGATTCAAAAGACAGAAGAGTCATTAGATAGAGACAAGATTACTTAAATATCACGTTTAACAACTATAGTGAGATGCAATCCAATGGTATATTCTTGATAAACTGTCCGATGTGCACTGCTCTCTGAGGTTTTGTGCTCAAAGCACCCCATACTGACTGCCTCGAGCTCAGACGTCAGCTATAGCATGGAATAGGGTTGTTCAGAAATGCTAGATAAAACACAGTGTTAAAATGCTATTTTAAAACTAAGACGTATTAGTGTAAACGGGGCCTAAGTGTGTGTTTTCCGCGAGCGGGTTGCTGCTGTGACAGGGGGCGGAGCGGAGGATCGCGATGCAGGCTCAGCATCATGATGTCTATCAGCCATCGGTGATGGACGATGCCATCATCTATTAACCCAGCCCTAACTACCAGTGAACACTCCGAGATTGTGCATGGCTGTCTGCTTCACGAATCTGCTCATTTACTCTTGTAAGTATAATACAGGCTTAGATAAATGTAAAAATAATGGGGGATAGGGATTATCATTGTTGTAATCTCACTAGGAAACATTGTGGCCAATCAAACACACAGGATTTACATGAGAACTAGGAAACAATTGTTTTTGAGGTTCACTTTATGTCACTTCCATGAAGTGAACTTCTATTATTCAGCTATACTATATCCAGATTTTCAATATTACAGCACATTTAAAACCAAATATGCGTGAACATAAATAACCAGTGTGTAACCAAAGAATTTACCAGCAAAAGGAAACAATAACTAATACCAGAAGAAAACATAGGAGCCAAAGGAGTCCACAAGCAGACCATTATTATTGTTAATATAATATTAGGCTGAGAATTCAAAGCTCATTTATATCTCGCTGACTTGAGTTCACATTTGATAATAGTAATCAAGAATATCCGATTCTCTCGGTAAATGAAGTTGACCCATTTGTGTTTCTATGCCCCATGTAGCCAAGACTGTCAAATATTAATAAAAACATTTTTCAATCTGGGTTATCTTCAATGCAAACACAGGAGAATTAAACTGATTATCCAAGCCAAGCAATCTCACATTTCTGACAGTTTTGACATTTTCACTGACCTTAACAGGGTTTCCATCTGATACAATGACTTCTATTTCTTATACCTTTTAAACAGCAGGAGCTACCACTGACGCCTCTTAATCTGGCACGTCGCCTTTTTCTATCCCTGAGTATTCATTCAGTCCTTTTCATTCAGTTTCCAAGAATTTACCATTTCAGCTGTCAAGAAAAACGATCAGTCTTTTGGTTTTCCAGACGTCGACTGCCGAATAGCTTAATTTTGAGTGGCGCGTTGAGTAATTCTTAACACTTTTTCCTGATTTTACTGCACAATTACAACAAATACACATTTGGAAAGAAGAAAGGCAAGCTATAACTTTATTACAGAGAAGGTCAAACTTGTTTTCTTTAACAGCTTTGGAAACAGCAGGGACTCCATCTTGCTCCAAGCGATTAAACTGACTGCAAGATATATAGAAATATGGAATATGAGTAATACGGATGTGTGTGCTGACCAGTAATGGCGATGTAAATTGCTTAGACATGGTGGAGCTTTACTAACACGGTTGCGAAAGCAAAGGATGAATAAAGATGATCATTGTGCATGCAGGTACAAAAAAAGCCAACGTAATCCCGATTCTAAATCAGTACAGAGGCGTTCAAAAAGTTCAATTGGCAATGGATACGGTTTGGTTAATGGAACAAACATTAACTCAATAAATCAGATAATAGGGCACAAACAGCAGAAAGGCTTTCTGGGAGCAGACAGACAAGGCACATCGCAGGCAGTCAATGGAAGCTCTGGGCAGAGATAAATCAAACACAAAGTAATGCTTAATGACTCCAAATTTGCTCTGTTTTTCTCCTTATTTTGCAAGCATGGAAAATCGTTACATCAACGATAATAGCTTCGCATTCAAAAATCATACTGTACCTCCTGTGGGTTTAAATCTCACATAACCAGGCAGCTCTAATCTTGTTTGTGACTTCTCATGAAATGTCATTGAGGAAAAGTGTACCTATCGTAGATACAAAACGCCATTTCATGTGTTCGTTCTTTCTTTGGAGGTGGGGGGGGGGGGGGGTCTGTCTAACAGATATGAATGGTGATGGGGGAAAGAGGGGGCTGTTGGCAGGAAACTATAGGAATTGAATGTTCATTATTCCATCGCTCTGCTGGCTCGTGTAAATCAGTTTAGAAACAAAGCTTGTATTTTTATCATGCATTCAATCAGAGGAGCCCATTCAAATTGGGATTTGTCCGTCATGATGGTATTTATATGTAGTCGCTGTGTTTCTGCATAATGCTAATGCATTTCGCCATTCAGCCACATACATGAACTTTACTCCAGCCACATGGAAGAGCCAGATGGAGGGAGCCACTAAAAGTGGGTTACCATATGGGCCAAAAAGAGAGTAAAACCAAAATTATTTGCAAATTCATCACTGCTATGGCTATTACTTTTGTGTATATTAGGAAATCAAAGGTAAAGCAACTTCACACTTGTCACATTTTAATGCTTGAATTTCATTTTTTTTATCATACAGGATACATCATAACTTTTAAAAGTATGCCAGACAGAGACCACACACATATGAAGAGTTTAGAAACCCTTTAAATCCATCAGACCTCTTTTCTCGTAAACGAGCATTTTCTATCAGGCTCCTCTGATTAGGTTCAGAAGTTTCGTTTTATATGTAATGAGAAGGTTATTAGCTAGTACATAAATAAACTTGTCACTTTAGACAATTCCTTCGTTTTTAACAAGCTAAATTTAGTTTTACGTCAAAACCAGCTAAATCCACTTGTGCTTTTTATGCAAAACCCTCTAAATCCACCTATTGAGAAAAGACAGGGTAATTAGTTGAAAAATCGCTAAAGATGCATTTAGAGATTATTTTGCCAAACATAAAACACATACACAAACCACCTGAAATTAAAAATATATCTGTCAAGTGGAGGTTCATTCCACTGTGGTAACCCCTGATAAACCAGGGACTAAGCAGAAGGAAAACGAATGAATGAAATCTGTCAAGTGCATTAATCAATAACATTAAAATTGACATTAATTAAATCTATTGTCATTTCTGATATTTGCATTTTAGATTTAAATAATGTGTAAAAACATTGTGAAACATCAATATCTGTGCAATGTCCATTACAAAAAAGAATAATTATTGAAGAAATGTAAATAATGTATAGTTTTATACATTATTTTTATCTTTTAAAACATAGCTTACATTAGCAAAAAAAACACAAGGTAGGCCTACTGTGCAAAAAAGAGGATGTCTCCAGAAGCTGTAATTTATTCATCCTCACTATACTCAAGGTCTTGGTCTCTTTTTCATCTCTTGATTATCATCGTAGCATCCATGCCGGATAAAAGAACAGCATCTTAACTTCGCCATTCGTGAAATTGTGTTGCTGTTAAATGTATAGTAAATCAGACTCATTTAAAGTGGCGGCGCTGCGCAAACAAGCATTATGAATGCATGTTACTCTTCTGACTGTACAGTGTGTTTTCTGCTTCTTATAATGCACAAAGTTTTGAGGTAAGGGGCGTTTTCATTTGGCATTCACTGACAGTCGGACAGCCTAATGCAGCTCATCAAACTCCGTCTTCTAAAGTCAGAATCAAAAGCTAAATAAAATGCTCTCCTCATAAAAGCCGGTGTATCAGCGCGCTGCTACGTTGAAAACATATGATTCGATTCACACCTTCTGATTGGTTCTCGGGATATAGCGAAAGTGGTAACTCTTCATATATTTTCAAGTTGTGTTTGTTTTTGGGAAGATGTGTAGATAGTTACTTCTAAAGTGTTTGGACACAGTATTGCCAGTAGGCATGGGATAATAACTGGTTTCAAGATTTGGAAAAGTCAAGGTTTAAAAACCCCAAAAATGTTCTGTTATACCATTCCTACGTTATATGTACGCAACAGTATCTAAAGCAAAAAAGGAGCCTCTACATCAAAAGCTACAGGTCAGCCCATGATTCAGCAAAAATTTGAAAAACAAAACCAACATTCAACCATGCTGTAGACCTGAACAGTGCAATGGTTTACTCAGGATATCTGCAGGTTTCTAGGAGTTATATTGCTGGCAGCTAGCTCTCTACAACTCTCACATGGTCACCCACTGAAGCCAAGCAGGGCTGCGAAAGAAAGAAAGCTAGGTTGCTGCCGGAAGTGGTGTTAGTGAGGCCAGCAGGGGCGCTCAACCTGTGGTCTATGTGGGTCCTAACACCCCAGTATAGTGAAGAGTACTCTATACTGCTCAGTGAGCGCCGTCTTTCGGATGAGTCGTTAAACCAAGTTCCTGACTCTCTGTGGTCATTAAAAATCCCAGGATGTCCTTCGAAAAAAAGAGTAGGGGTTTAACACCGACATCCTGGCCAAATCTGCCCACTGGCTTCTGTCCATCATGGCCTCCTAAACATCCCCATATCATAATTAGCTTCATAACTCTTCTTTACACCAATCAGCTGGTGTATGGTGTGTAGTCCAGTGCAATATGGCTGCCGTCATGTCATCCAGGTAGATGCTGCACACTAGTGATGGATGAGGAGATTCCCCCCAATGTGTAAAGTGCTTTAAGTGTTCAGAAAGCACTATATAAATGTAAGGAATTATTATTTTGATTATTATTATTAATAAGAGTTTTTAAGACCTTTTTTAATACCACAGAGAATGAAATTTATGACCAATTAGTACAGACTTTGGAAAAAAAAAAAAAGCAATGTAAACAAAATCCTGTGAGCGCTGTTTTTTTTTTTTTTAGGTTCCGCCAAAGACCATAAATGGACTTTGGTTCCACCTATGCTGTTCTGTGTGATGACAGACGAAGAGATTTAAGCAGATTTCAAAACAGAAACAAATCCTTCTTTACAGGGTTGGTTCGACAAAACCAATAAAAAAAAACTAAATTCATACATAATATCCAGATCAACAATCCACTTAATATTGTGCCATTAAATATTTCTTCAGGGATTTTTTTAAACCTCATTCTACTTGTTACAAAGCATGTAATGTCTGATGGTAATTCATTCCATGTTTTCATCCCTCTATACATTACAGTCCGTTGCTTTGCATTAGTCTTTGAAAGAGGAAGCAAAACAAATCCTTTTGATGCACGCCTGTTGTTAAAATGATGACTAGCATTACTCTACAAAAGTTGACAGTACAAACACTTGGAACTCTTGACACAGAAATATTTTTTTATGAAATACAGCAGACAAACAATTACCCTATCCTTCACCAATAGCCAACCTGAAGTTTTGTGCATTTTCATAATATTAACTCTTCTATTGCAGTGTAAAATAGAAGTGCAGCTCTATTCTGGACTAACTGTAATTTGTCTAAGTCTTTACTTGGTGCACTTTGAGAGATACAGTATTGTCGTAAAAAAATGTACACATCTCTTAATAAACTCATCCCATAATTATTATGATTTTTTATTTTTACACTATGGCATTTAAGAGTTTTTAAGGACCTGCGGACACCCTGTTTACTTCATATCCAAAGAAAAGACAGATCTCCAAAGATGCCTTTTCAAGTTGTAAAGAAATCTGTGTTTCTGAAGACAGCAGAAATCAATGATTTATTTGAATGAGTTTGCCTGACATATTTAAAATATTTAAAATGTTGCTTAAAATAAAATATATTGTATTTAATGGGGGAAAAGTTGTTGTTTTTTACCCAGACATGTAAAAAGAACATATTTTAGCGCGGTAATCACAATACCAAAATTTTTTTATTATCCAAGGTTATCAAACCATCAGAATCATATACCGACCCATGCCTAATTCCCAGAACTACTCTTTATTTTTGCTTATGGGAGACATTATAAACATTGTACCAAAATGTGCCCAATAATTAGGTCCACCTTGTGGCATGCAAAAAGACTATAACTAAGAATTGTCTTAAAGACACCACTTTAAACAGTAAACAGTGGTTTGAGATTATTAAAGAAATCCTGGCAATGAAAGAACTTACATATGCTTTCAGAAAGGCCTGGAAAAAGGGGTTGATGTATAAAATAAAGACATCCCCAGCTAAACAAACCATAATTGTTACAGAAATGGTAACCTCACCCATTTGGCTTTGTTGTTGTTATGTATGTTCATTTTTTATAATCTATATAATGCATGATGTATCTATTGTAGCTAAATGCTATATAGGCGGCGCAGTAGGTAGTGCTGTCGCCTCACAGCAAGAAAGTCGCTGGTTCGAGCCTCGACTGGGTCAGTTGGCATTTCTGTGTGGAGTTCACATGTTCTCTCTGCGTTCGCATGGGTTTTCTCCGGGTGCTCTGGTTTCCCCCACAGTCCAAAGACATGTGGTACAGGTGAGCTGGGTAGGCTAAATTGTCCATAGTGTATGAGTGTGAATGAGTGTGTGTGGAAGTTGCCCAATGATGGGTATCTGCTGCGTAAAAACGTGCTGGATAAGTTGGCGGTTCATTCCGCTGTGGCGACCCCAGATTAATAAAGGGACTAAGCCGAAAAGAAAATAAACGAATAAATGCAATATACAGATAGGAATTTTTGGGTGAACTATCCCTTTAAATATATCAAAGAATGAGCTATATATAAACTGTAGCTTTAATGGCAATCTCTCACTCACTCACTATCCTTAGGCTTAGTCCTTTAATCCATCAGTGGTCACCACAGTGGAATGAACCACCAATTACTCTAGCATGTTTTATGTTCCAGCTGCTATGGTAATCTCTCATGTCCAATATGACATGTGCATATGTACAACATCTTTCCTTTTTTTTACATTTCTACAGACTCTAGCGTCAACAACATGAGCTATTAAAATGTGTTTTGTTGAGCATCATGTACAATAGATAGTCTGCAATACCAAGCGCGTGTAAACAGTGAAGCTTTTGGGCCGCCTTTTGGTTTACAGCTTCAGCAGACGTTAGTAAACCACAGTAGATAACACTGATTTAGAGCAGCTGCTCTCGCTTCAAAATGAGCCCAAACACATCATAAAATGACTATGATGATGATAGTGTTCAAAAAATGTTCAACCAGCTGAAACTGTATCTCAAAAGTGGTGAATAGTGTGTGCAGTGGGAGGATGATGAGCAAAGAAACAGCGGGAGTGCAAAGAAAAAAAAAAAAAGCAAAAATAAAGACAGACAGAAATTGCCTGTCATTTAAAAACCGTCAATGGTATTCTTTTATGTAATGTATAGTGGAATAAAAGTGAAAGTTTCCCAAAAAATAGAAAGCACAGATACCTGAGAAATATTCTTAGTATGTACACTGTAAAAGTAATAGCTGTTCTCACTAATAAAATTAAGTGCAGTTAACTTATTATGAATAAGTTAGTTCACCTTACAATATTTACACAAGTAATCCCACTCATGACTGAGTGAGTGGTCATGTGTCAAAAGCATGTTAATGATAGAGAATGTTTATGAGGGAACCGTATGAAACAGGTGAAAGAATTCAAATTTAAGCATAATCAGATGTAAGCATAATAAATTGGAGAGCTTTTCAATTCTTTGATGGTCAAAATGTATAAATATATGAATATATTATAATAGATTAATATTATAGGTGGGCATAGATATTTTTTTAATCTAGATTAATCTCACTGTAATCTTGGAACTAATCTAGATTAAAAAGGCTCATTTGAATTCTGCCGAAGGCATTCAGAATATGTGTGCTACCCAAATAATAAGTCTTTGAGAATGGGTTTCTCAAGCCAGGTGTCGCATTAGACCAGGGGCTCATCTCCTGTTTCCAAAATGCATCACAAACTGCTTGAGAAACTGATCAACTATGATAATTGGTGATGAAAATAAATTATGTTCCATAAGATGTACTTGTGTTTACTAACTGTTTATTCAGTTAAACATGAATTTTGAACTGTAGGCCTACATAAGCTCCAAACAGCGATTTTTGATAACCTAAATCCGACTAAAGTCATAACTGAACTGAACAGAAATGGAATTAAGACATGTGGAGTATGCAGATATTAGAGGCATTTTTGAAGTAAACACCACGACTATTACCGTCATGTAGGACTTTTTGCCATATTTTCAGACAAGATGCACACGCGTGGCTGTCGGTAAAGGACCGCACACGCACGCACACACACACGCACACATACACACACGCACATCGCGAAATGCGGAAGTTTTTTTTCTGTCCATTCGGCGTGCGTTATTAAATTCCATAACACTCTCACCAGTCCTTAGTCCTTATTTGCGTCTAACACCCCAGTTTCTCATGGGGGCATGAATGTTAAAGTGAAACTGCCAAACTGCAGTTAAAGTCGCCCAAAATTACAAGAAACTCTTACATGAAAGCACTTGACGTAAACACCTTAATTATAATATTGTCTATTAAGGCAAATATCTAGATTACAGATGTCCATGTAAATGTAGTCAGTAGTGTCTTCGAAGTAAGTGAAAGATCCAGAAGAGTATCCTGCTGATTTGATTCAGAAGGGCACTTTTTTGTCAGACTGCTCACCGGTCAGGTATACATCCGCGCTAAAATATCAAGGTGAAAGTCATCATAGCTTGCGTAGAATAGACCCAGCTCCAAACCCAACTTTGAGAATAGATTAACGGCGATATTTTTAATCGCGTGATAAGTCTCACGTTAATGCAGCACGTTAACGCCGATAACGGCCCACCACTAATTAATATATTAATATAATAAATTTAAAAATATTTATATGATTATATAATAAAATATTTATATAATAATAATAATAATAATAATAATAAATTAATTAAATAATGAATAAAAATTATAATAATATTACATAAATATTATTCATACATATAATATTTATATAATATTATACAAATATTATTAATAATATACCTCGTAAAAATTTGATGTTACGATGGTGCAGCTAAATATCCACTTTGATATAAACGGCCCTGGGAGTAAGTAACGTATTGGTTTTTGTCTTTACTTAAATGTTTTAGTTCAGCTTACTTGATAATTTTAAGGAAATCACTTTCCTAATATTTACCAAGTATTGTGAACACCAGTGGTGTAAAGAGTACTGAAAAATCATACTTAAGTAAAAGTACCATTACTTGCCTAAAAATGTAGTTTGAGTAGAGTAAAAGTATCTGTAACACTAAAAAGTAACACTTTTAAAAGTACTCAAGAGTAGTGAGTGAGAATTACGCTGTAAAAAGCTGATGCATTTACTTCTAATTTGTGGATGTGTGTAAACGTAACATTCTGTAGTGCATTTAGTTATTGCTCAGCAGGCACACAACGTCATAAGATGTTAATATTAGGTTAGATTTAGGTTGTGATGTCAGATGACCAAAATTCAATGTCTAGCCAGCGTCTAAAGACAATCTTATTTTGATCACCAAAAACAATGTCAAATAACATTCACTTGTGGTTGATTTTAGGTTGTGTTGGAAAGTGACCAAAATCCAACCAGCCAACATCTTAAATTATATTGACGTCAAAAACTGACATTTATTTGTCAGTTATGGCAACCAAAATCCAACGTCTGATAGATGTCATAGCGGTAACATCCACACAACGTCAAGCTGTAACATCATTAGATGTTGATATTTGGTTGATTGTAAGTTGGACGATGGCCATTGACGTCTGTCTGATGTTGAATTCTGACAACAACCCAATTTTAATTTCCAAACAAAACGCAACGTCCCCACAACGTTGAGGTACAATGTCAATCTAACGTCATGTTGGCATCTTGTGCCTGCTGGGTGTTTAAGGCATTTTTGGTCATCATACAGTCATCTTCTCATCAGTGACATGCATCTAAACTCAGTCTCTGGATCATTGAGTGTAAAGATTTTGGACATCTTCTTGGAAACTTTTAATACTTCTAAACAGTTTTCTGCAATTATAAAATCGCACATGTCTTGAGGTAGTTCATTATGATGCGATTTACCTTCTATGTTTGATTTGATTGGACAGGAATCACAGGACTGATTTTTCTAATCCCCATAGACAGAAAAAATAAAGTAGTTACTGCAGGTTGAAGAAAAGTAGTGGCGTAAAAGTGCCGATACAGCACTAAAAATGTACTCAAGGGAAAGTAAAAGTACACAGTTTTTAAAATGACGTAGTAAATTTTAATTTCTGAGAAAAACTCAATTACAGTATTTTAAGTATTTGTAGTTTTTTACTTTACACCACTGGTGAACACTAATAAGAAGTTAACACAACTAATTATTTTAAGTCAATGGTACTGACATTTACTTTATTAAGAAGCTGTAAATACAAACTGTTTTAAAGTTATGCTCACTTAAAATGAATATACTAATTTACTTAGAAATTTTAAGGCAATCAGTTTCCTCAATTTGTCTAAGTTCTCAACTTATTACATTTTACAGTGATAAATAGGTAGAAAAAAATGCATTGTTACTGTCCACCATTGGTTTGCAGAGACAAAATAAATGTGTCTAGCTATCTTCGGAATACACACACACACACACAAAAGAGAAAAATATTTTCTTGTGCCCATGCTATAAAGCACAACATCCCTCATTTAGCAGCAGTCATGCAACATTAGCCCTGTTAACACCTGTTTTACATCAGTCTTTTGGATATGTGAGAAAGATGTTACTTTTTGAAAGAACTACATACAGCATGTGTGTTGTGCATGTATTTTTATAAGGTTTAAAATGTTTTTAAAGGTACACATTTAAAACAGAAGCAGATGTAAACAATCTCTTGATGGTAACAGAATCACATGTATTATCTTTGAAAATGGTTCAAATGTATAAGACTGCAAAAAATTTACCCTAAAACAAAATGTTCCTCCCTATTCCTAGAGCAATTCCAGGGAATAATATTTCTAAAGGAGCTTTTGACACGGGATTAAACCAGATTTTGGCCAAAATCCAAACAATACAAACACAAAAATAAAATAAAACAAAAAAGATGGAAAATTTTGTGTAATAACAATGGAAAAACACAAGGAGAAAGTACTGAACTGCTGAAACCTATTTAATGCTTTAAATAAAAGGCTGTTTTTTTGGTGATGGCAGCTTAAAGGCGCTTCTCAGATGGAGAATGAAGTCACATGTATTTCTTGGGTGTGATTTTTTTTTTTTTTTCACAGACTTCAACAGTGTAACCATCTTGATGGGTCTGTGGGTTTCATCTATAAAATCGGATCTTTATTTTGTATGTTATATTGGACTTAAGTCAGGTGATTGGCTGGGCCATTCTACAGCTTGATTTTCTTTCTCTGAAAGCATTTGAGAGTTTCCTTGGCATTGTTTTGGATCATTGTCTTGCTGAAATGTCCACCCTGGATTCATCTAAATCCAGCTATTGTCCATAGTGTATATGTGTGAATGGATGTTTCCCAGTGATGGGTTGCAGCTGGAAGGGCATCAGCTGTGTAAATCATATGCTGGATAAGTTGGCGGTTCATTCCACTGTGGCGACCCCAGATTAATAAAGGGACTAAGCCGAAAAGAAAATGAATGAATGAATGACAAAGAGCAGAGGGTTGCTGAAGGACTACTGAGATTTTAGCTGCTGTCAGGGCTTTCACTGCCTTTCTACTCCTCTCTTTCTTCATGTGTTCAATGCTTTTTCCCCTGCACCATTTCATTTTAATTAAGCATAACTTAATTTGTAAAGTAATTAGTTTTGTTTTCATTGCATATATGGATTTCTTTGGTTGTTACCAACGTCTGGTGAAAATTTCAAGTGGTGACATGTTGAATGTATACTATATTATGATATCTTAGTCATTATTCCTGTCTTGTACTGTTTAGCATACTTCTTTAGGAATGAAAGGTTTTACTCATTTTAATTTAGTTTAGTTTTTTTTCATTATTTATTTATTGATTTATTTTTGATTCAAAAACCAGCCAGAGTAATTGTCAGTTCATTCCACTGCGGTTACCCCTGAAGGATCAGGGGCTAAGCCGAAGGATAGTGAGTGAATAAGTGAGTGAGGGATTACCATTGAAGCTACAGTTTTTATAATAAATTAGCTCAATCCTTGATTTATTTAAAGGGATAGTTTACACAAAAATTCCAAGTTTCTTTTTGCTAGAAGATATTTTGAAGAATGTTGAAAACTGGTAACTATTGACTTCCATAGAAGGTTTTTTTCCAACACTCAAAAAATTACTCATTTAACAAGTAACAATTACTTGTTGTTAATTCACTAAAATGAGCTGAAACAACACAATTCTTGAGTGCTTTATTTTGGGGAACAGCTTAATTGTTTTATGTTCTTACTAAATTTGTAAAAATGATTAAGTAAACTTAATCGATTTGTGATGGGACAATATAAAGGAATTGTGTGGAACTCAGCATTTATTTTACAGTGTACTCTCAAAAAAAACAACATTTGCTATTTGTTCAAACTGCTTTAGTAAAATCAGCCTAAAACATTAAAATTTTTGAGTTTTTTGGGTTTCAGTCTACTTAAATCTGCACTCAAAAAAATTTTTTTTGCTCGTTTAAACTACTTATAGCTTAAAATAAGCTGAAACAACATAATTCTTGAGATTTCATTGGGAAAACTTAATTTTTTTAAGTTCAATCCACATAAATTTGTTAAAAGGGTTAAGTTAGCTTAATCAATTTGTGTTGGGACAACATGAATGAATTGTGTGAAACCCTGCATGTTTTACAGTGTGTGAAAACTAATGTTAACTTAATTCCCTCATGTTGTCCCAACACAAATGAATTGTGTGGAACCAGTGTATTATGTATGACAATAGTTATCAGTTTACGATATTCTTCAAAATAAATTCTTTTTTAGCTCAGCAGAAAAAAGGAAACTCATAAAGGTAACTTCAATTCAATTCATCTTTATTTCTATAGAGCTTTTAAAATGTAGATTGTGTCAAAGCAGCTTAACACAGAAGTTCTAGTAAATTGAAACTGTATCTGTTCAGTTTTCAGAGTTGAAGTTCAGTTTAGTTCAGTTCAGTTTAAATTTCACAGCTGAAAGTCCAAACACTGAAGAGCAAATCCATCGATTCGCAGCTTCAATAGACATTTTTAAACCACTTAAAGTGCATTTTAACATGTGGTTGAACTTTCCCTTTAACACTTCACTCCAACTTCAGAGTACATTTTGAATGCAACAGACTGATATTATGCAACTGTTATGTCTACTGCGCTCAGTCAAGCTAATATGATGAATTTTCACCACATGAACTATCTGAATTAT
This sequence comes from Danio aesculapii, assembly GCF_903798145.1. Taxonomy (NCBI): domain Eukaryota; kingdom Metazoa; phylum Chordata; class Actinopteri; order Cypriniformes; family Danionidae; genus Danio; species Danio aesculapii. The sequence goes on from NC_079453.1 coordinate 42,678,546, forward strand.
TTTAGTTTTATCAACAGCCAACTATGAGGTTAAATATAAAGCCCGCACAGCTGTGTCTGCCTTTGCCTGCTGAGAAAATGTGCTGCTTGTTCTCCAGAGAGTCTTAACACAACTGGCAGCGAAGCAACACAGGAAGAGCATTAAACAAAAGACTGAATTATGAATTGCCCCACTTTTAAGAAATTAACACGTGAATGGAAGAAAATCGACTAACTATCGGCACTAAAGTAATTTTTAGCTCATTCCTGTCGATCAAACATAAAGAATAGACCTATTACTCTGTTGTCCTGTTTACTTTCAACTTATTAAATGTGCATTTATCTGTTCATTTTACGATTCTGATAATGTTCTGTGCAGATTATGTAAAGACTACAATTCAGACGCTATAAATATACACTACTCTGTTTTTCCACACTGAGGATTGAGAAGCCAGGAAAAGTTTTGATCACCACATGAAAAGACTTCCCCTGTCTTGGGTCTGTGTCTTGGCATCGAAAATGACGCTTGGAAATGTTTGATTCACAGTTTTTTAAAATACTTGTGCATGAGGTGAACAGCGTCTGGTGCTGTCAGCCTCGCTAAACACAATCCTGGAATGAATAAACACTGTAATATATAAATAGAATTGTAGGGAAAACAAGTAATTTGGTACTATTTGTATAATGAAGATCTTTTACACTTCATTTTACACACATGGTCTTGTTCAGATGACTAGATGTAACCTAACTAGAGTATTGAGAGTAGAGTATTGGTTCGAGTAGGGTTAGGGTTTGTATGCAAAATTGGTTACTTAAGTTACTAAGAAATGATGTTCCATGATTACCAGAGTCTAAACTTTGTAGTGCTAAAAATCGAGGTTCTGCCTAGCCAAAGACAAGGAAAAGAAGACGGAACTGTACAAGGCCTGGGCAATCATCAACAAGCAAAACAACTGCATTCTGACAGCTTAACCCTTTGTTTAAATTGACTCCCCTTTCATTATGTTAGTGGCTGATTTTGCCCCATTGACTTCCATTGTAATGACATTTTTACATTGCAAAGCCATGACGCTATATGATGCATCTTGATTATTGGTGTTTTTTCCTGTTTGGAAGACATTGAATTTGTCATTATTACTGTTTATCATCAGTTGGCACAATAAACCCTTTAAATAGGCCTGTGCAAAAAAAAAAAAAAGTGTCTGGCTTTTAAATCGAAAAGTTTTATAGGGAATTATCGTTTTGTAAACATTCAGGATGGGTGCGCATCAAGATTACAGAAAAAAAAAACTGGAGCGCTAGTATTTACAGCAAGAGAATGACATCCAATGCGGTACAGAGTTTATTGTTGTATTAGAGATAAGTTATATTGATTATTTATATATATATTTACAGATTTACAAATTTATAACAGATTGTCACCCAGTGATAAGCACAGTGTTTCAGCAAAATTAACGTTAAAGTGAGCAGCGTTCATCTGAAAGGTCCATTTGTGATGGCACCCTCCCAATGAATATTGGATAAGTCGAAATGGCCAAGCATCCACTGCGCTCTCACTGAAACTCCAAGTGTTTTTACAAGAGAGAAGTTAAAGGCCTACAAGTCTTTAGATGCCTACAATTTTGTTCTGTGTGGTCATGTGCAAGAAATAATGTTCCATGATTACCAGAGTCTAAACTTTGTAGTGCTAAAAACCGAGGTTCTGCCTAGCCAAAGACAAGGAAAAGAAGACTGGGTAATCATCAACAAGCAAAACAACTGCATATTGACAGCGAACTGCACCTGTACGGCAGGGTATGTGAACTTACAATTTTACATTTTATTCTTAGCATTCAGTGTCCGCATTTTAATTCAAAAACTAGTAATGTGTATGATTTAGCATAGCGTGAACTTACCTGATTAAAATGAGAACTGCAGATTCCAGCATTTTTAATTAGGTCCTCATTTCATTTAGCTCTTCTGGTGGCTGTTAGCCAAAGACATCTGCGGTTGGCATTAAAAGCCGTGTGAATAGAAGGTGTACGGTAAAATTTAGGTTTTCTATTGTTGGACATTTTTGTTGGACATATTGTTGGGCATCCTACCGCACAACATGACATGTTTGTTGTTTGCAACCGGTATGCGCGGCTGAACCCGTGTGATGTCATGTGTGACGTAGGTTGGTAATTTGCCTATAACAGCAGATTTTAGTGTGTATACTAGGTTTACTATGTTTTGAGAGATGATGTGCTTATTTAGATTTTAAGTGCACAAAGGTCTCTCTCACACTCACACACACATAATACTTCATATAAAAGCCAGAAATTAAGCTTTTTTTGCACTGCAACTGTTGATCAATGGTAAAAATGACTAATTGTACCTCTTCCTAACAGGAAAAAGCACCAACAATCAAGAATGCATGATTGTATGGTCATGGCTTTGCAATCAAAAAATGTCATTATAATGGAAGTCAATGGGGCAAAAACAGCACTGAACATAATGAAACGGTAGCCATTTTTTCCAGAGTGTATTGTTGAGTTTTCAAATTTTCAATGCATTTTCCCAAAATATGAGCCAAAATAAGATTTTACACCAAAAATCAGTCCATTTGCTCAAGCACAGAGAAAGTTGTGGCCAAATGAAGACTCAAAATCATCCCAGAGTGGATGAAAACATGACCAGCAGTACACAAGGGTTAATGGTTTCAAAATAAAGTGTTAGTGAAAAAATGGGGGCTCGTCCGGGATACAAAATCCACATACTAATCCTCAAATGAGTGCATGCAGTTGCAAAGTTTCTTATAGTCATCAGAATGTCAACAGGAGACCATCAAAATAAAGTATTAACTGATATTTTCACCTGAAAGAGGTAGTAATGTATAAAGCAGAGCTATAGTCAATTTAGACTTAATGCTGGCACAAATATAACTACCACAGGGGGCTAAAACAGCTCAGATTGTGGAATTTTATGAACACTTTTGCAATGTGTTTTTTTTTATATGTGTAAGATTGAAAATGTGTGTAACTGCTGCTTCAGTAAGTGCAACATTCAGACGTTAATATCCACACAAATACATGGCAATTTCCTTGAACAATCAAAAAAAGAAAATTGCTACTGATAAGAACTGCCAAGGACTGCTCGTCTAATGCCAGAGAAAACAACTTAACAAAAATGTAAGCCATAGATCTGTGAAGGTGCTAACATTTCAGGCATAATCTGCAGTCTAAAACAAGTAGTAAATATGTTAGTGAGAGGTAAAAATGAGATATGTCTTTAGACAGTTCAGAGTTTTACAACACATTTATGTTTTTGCAGCATTGCACGGCATAGGTGTTCACTATTGGGAATTACATGTGTGATATTAATAAAAATAAATATATATTTAAACATTATTTGGATTTTTTTTATTGACACTAAAGTGCCCATTTTTTCCCTTGAACTCATTCGAATTGAATCACTGACTTAAATGATTCAGTCTTTTTTTTTTTTTTTTTTAAACACAAACGTTTTTGTTTAGAAAGTTTTTTTTTTTAACATTTAGAATTCTCAATGATGGACACAAATGAGTACAAATATATATTTTGATTTATACATAAAATAGTGAGATGGCTGTGCAATATTTACTAATTTGATCTTTTTTCATTTATGATAATATTGTAATAGTTGTTTTAATGAGATTGCTAATCAAACAGAAATTTGTCAACGAAAACAAAAGTAAACGAAAGCTTTGGTTTACAACTTTTTTTTTTTAATCAAAAAGAAATAAGCAATTTTGTGTCTAAAACGTAACTGACTCAATAATAACCTTTCTGCTTTGTTGAACTTTTGTAGAAAATAAAAAGCACAACCACATTCATGTGCTTCAACATAAACACTTACATGCTTCAATCTGTAATATTACTTATATAAAAATAGAAAACAAAAACCCATTCAGAGATGTCTCTTGCTTTCATGACTTGAATTATGAATTCCTTCTAACTATACTCTTATAGGCTTATGTGAATGTTGGACACTCAAGACAATCTAACAAAAAATCCACTCAGGATTTTTGTTTGATTAGCAAATTGTTAAAACAACAAATACAATATTATCGTAGATGAAAAATATCAAATGAGTAAATATACTGCACTACCAGCTCACCTTTTTATCTATAAACCAAAATATCTTAGTGTACATTTTCATTTCTGTCCATCAGTGAGAATTGTGGTTGGTCATATGAACAACAAGTGTTCATTTTTTCCACACATGCACTATTTATTTTTCTGCATTACCCTGACTTTCAATCCTTGCGAATGCAAACCAATTCAGCCTTAAAAAAAGTGTTGGAGTCCATTACACAACACATATGGCAGTCTGTCAGAGTCTGAGACTTCAGCCAGTTCAGTATGCCTGTCCCATATTTTGTCCCATCGAAGCATGTCCATATGAGAAAACAAGATTATTACTGCAGTCATTCGCCAAAACATTTTTTCCCAGTAGTGTTTAACATGAATAAGATTACTCAAATCCATATAAAATACACGTATAGATCAAACATAAATCAAAATTTAATCTCACGCCATTCCAAAGCTGCGGCTTTAGATATGCAGAACACACAACAACCATTTCTAGCTATACAATGACATTCGGTAGGGGGTTCAAAACACAACAGTCATTTCCATTTAAAGGAAAATATCTTCAAAATATCGTCTTTTCTATTGCACAGAATCATGTATGTTTTTAATAATGAGGCTGAATACAAGATCGTTTTGGATGAACAACCTCTTTAAGAAGATTGAACCATATCCAAATGCATCTGAATTGCTATTATGTCTGTATGATAAATGTTTGTAACCTTAAGCACTTAAGTCTGTTTTGATCTGAAATAGGTACACAAAAATGCATATGTCGCTTTAAGTAAAGAAACAAAACTTTTGCAAATGCTGTTAGACCCCCTAAATGCACATTTATTTTCTTTTTCTTATTTTTTTTTTTTACTTTTATATAATTTATAGCATTTATATCAAATTTTTAATGTTTCTTGTTTGACTTTGCACAAGGGTGTGTATTATAAGTTATATTTGTGAGGAAGAAAAAGTAAAAAATATATTTAGCATTCTCCTCATTTAACTTATTCCATGCCTTTTGACAAACTATTGCAGCAGGAAACTTCATGATCACTATCATCAGCAGGGGAATGTTTGTTTTTGCTGGTATTTATGATTGTTTAATTAAAAAGACTTAAGACATGCATGGTTTTTTGATTCATTTATAATAAATAACTGTGTCATTTTCATAAATAAATGCAATGTTTTTGTGCACTCATGAGTTTTAATTTTGAAAGAATTGAATTAAATTCCATTAATTCATACGCGTTTCATTCTGCTAACTCCCATATAATATTGTAATAGCTAGGTATTTGTATTATTTTCATGTCAACAATCCTAATAACTAACGTATAATTACCTATTTATTTTGTCTTTGCCATGATGACAGTACATAATATTTTACTACTTATTTTGCAAGATACAAGTATTCAGTTTAAAGTGCAATTAAAAGACTTAGCTTTGTTAAATAGGCAAGCTAGGATAACTACACTCTCATAAAAAAGGTACACAGTGGTACAAATAATGTTCCTTAAGGAACAGTTTTGTACTGTTGTAAAAGTTAAACCTTATATGGTTCAGAAAAGACCTCTTATGATACTGTTCTGTACCTTTTATGGTACAATTGAAATGAAGGTATACAAATGTTCCTATGAGAAAAGGTACAAAAGTGTTGGACAATTCCTTTATTACAATATCTATGAAAATAAATATTACTGAAAATAATCATAATCACGAAAAAAATAGATCTTTTGATTTTTTTTATGATAAAGGTGCATTTACACAAAAAGAAACTTTTTTGTAAACTGAAACATTGATTGATAAATGTATTTGATATTTTATATTTACTGAAAATAAATTGACGCATTTTGGATCTAGCACATTGCCTTTAAATAGGAACACATTTGACACTGTTAAGGTACAAAGTGTCTTGTCACTGTAGTGGTGCCTTAATGGATCAGATTTGTCCCTTTGATAAAGGTACAATATTGTATCTGCAGGTTTTAAAAACCAAAGGTACATTTTGGTTTCCCATGGTACAAATCATGTCCTTAAAGGTAAACACTGCAATGGTACAAATTTGTTTCTTTGTCTTAAGGTACAACTCTGAACCATAAAAAGGTACTGCCCCAGTCATAAGGGTTTGTACCTTCTTTAATACAACATTGTACCATTTTTTTCTGAGAGTGTAGGCAAGTCATTGAACAACAGTGGTTTGCTCTGTAGACAATCGAAAAAAATATTAATATTGACCTTAACATTTACTTTAAGATATAAAATTGATTTAGACTAAAATAAGTAAGAGTTTCACCAACATACAAAAAATGATAAGAAAGTACTGTGAAAATTGTCTTGCTCTTTTAAACAACACTTGGAAAATATTTCAAAATGAAGAAAAATTTCAAAATGATGTAAAAAAGAAATATATAATCAGTTATCAGTTAATCAGTTAATCTTTGGTCCAAAAAGCACACGTGAATTCACTATGAGTATTAAATTTAATACAAGAATTTGAAATGCTGTCCATGTATGTCCAAAGCCTCAGCAACAGAGATGCAAAACACTCTGACAATGAATCTTAGAATTCAGTAACAAACAAGCTCACCTTCTTGAGAAAGCAATTAAGATCTGTGTTCTGTGTATTCAATATATTAGGCAAAGCAATCACGAAACACCATTGACGCAAAGGCAGTGAAATGAGCAGACAGACTCATGCAATGCCAAACACTCCCATTACACCGAGAGAGAGAGAGAGAGAGAGAGAGAGAGAGAGAGAGAGAGAGAGAGAGAGAGAGAGAGAGAGAGAGAGAGAGAGAGAGAGAGAGAGAAAGAAAGAGCTCCAAAACCAACCATGCATTGCCTGCTGTCAACCTCTGCTTGTCTGTCAGGCCACCGGTGAACAGATCCACTCACAAAAATAGAGAAAACCAAATAGGCTGCAAATGAGAACGGGCCGTATAGACCATGAGAAAGAAAATCAAGTAGAAAGAAGATGAAGTAAAAGAAAACTGCATTAGCAGACTTCGGTACATACCATAACAGACTTATACATAACATTGGTAAAGATAAGTGAACAAAATGAGGCACATAAATGAAAGCAAAATAAAAAACCCTGAATCCATCCACACATGTGGAAATGGCAGACATATAGAAAAGTCTTATTGCGAGGTTTAATTCAGAAGTCATTTTTGCTTCATACGTTGTGCGCAATTTTGATTTCTCTTCCTGTGATGAATTCTTAAGGGAATGTATCTGAAATTTATACAGAAGTGTTCGTGTTGAAGAGAAAATAAAAGCATTCCTCATTCACGCCCAGGTGCTTATGAAAACGTCTGCTACACTGATGTGCTTCATTAGGAAGTACCACAACCATCAGTTCAGTTTAAACAAGCATGGTAATTAATATCTGATGGAAAAAATGCCTTCATTAAAGGAACTCAATCATGGCAAATAGGGCATGTGATGTGACATAACTCATGAATACATTAAAGCTGGTCTGTATTGTGAGAGATAAAATGCTTTGCTTTAAATTAATAATTCTTTACCATTTTGGTAACAATAACAGCTGTTAAGTAACAATAGATAATGCATTAACTAACATTAAGTAGCAACCGAACAATACATTTGTTACAGTTCCTATTAATCTTCATTAACATTAGTTAATAATCATACTGTAAAAACATGGTATCTTGTTATTGTTACCAGTGTTGGGCAAGTTATGTAATCAGATTACTTTAATTAGTAACTAGTAGATTAGATTAGATTAGATTTAACTGTATTGGCATTACACGTGTACAAGTACAAGGCAACGAAATGCAGTTAAGGTCTAACCAGCAGTGCAAAAGCAGCAAGTGCAGGATACAGGTATACTGTAAGTTATTAAGTGCAGCTATAGAAAAACTATGGTAATATTTACAGATGAATGTACTATGAATATTATATACAGGTGTATTGGCTATGAACAGATTTACAATAAATTAATATATGTACAGGTTGCTATTAGTAATCAGAAGTGTGCAGACAGATAAACATAATTACAAATATATATGTACAGTGGGTGTGTACATAATTAGAAATGTCCATGTGCAGTGGGTATGTACAGTTCAAATAAATGAATCAGTGCAATGAATATGTGCAAATTTTAAATGTGCAAATGTTAGGCAGTGCAGTGATTGTGAGGAGTATAAGTTAGAGGAGTGTGGGGGGTGTATTAGGGGGCAAAAGAGTCAGTGAGGGGCAGTAATGCATTGTAAAGCATGCTAGTAAAGCAATGCATTCCTTTTTTACATTACTTTTTCAAAAAAGTATCGCAACATAGGCTCATTCTGAAAACGTGGACCTACATATGTTTCTGGAGGTCGGAATTATGTAGCCAGAGCTACTTATGGCTGCATTTTATCTTTAAAATGAATGCTATGGGGCAGTATGATGCTGTTCCTTTTCTCGCTTACCCGCTGACTGCTCACCTCCATATGGATGGCTCTCCTGCTGTTACCAGTTTGTCCAGTAGCTTGTGTCGGCAGACTTGAGACGCAGAGCGGAGTTGACCGCGATGGCAGTGTTTGAGTCAGGCAAAGAACAGTTCCAGAAAGCAGGTAAGACAAAAATGAATGTTAATAAATAAAGTGACAGTAAGTAAATAACAGGGTGAGGATGTGGTAAAATCTGAAAATGTGGTAAAAATAAGGTGAGGGCTTTTCATTTTCTGGATTGCTTATTAAAACAATGTAGTTGGGTTTAGGGAAGTGGGTGGGCGGGTCAATTGGTGCGTTTTAAAACACTATTGGTTGGATTTAAGGAAGGGGGAGTGTGGAGGATCGGTCGGTTGGTCATTCAGTAACTTAGTCAGTCGACAGCAGCCTCTAGTGGATAAAGCATACATAGCGCCCTCTGGTGGATTCTCGAAAACAAAAACTGCAAAAAAACATACCTCCTGGAACGTTTTTGATCTCTCCAAAAATGTATATAGCGGTACGTTTTCAGAATGAGCCTGGGTTGAGCTTTCGACAGCTAATTTGCATGTTACAGCTCTCCTGCATGTGCCTGTGTTGGGTTTATTGACTTTACATTTGGTGTAAAACATTTGTAAAAAATAGGTGGTTTTTTATTATTACTAAAAAGCAAACCAAGCCGAGACTGAAAAAAATCTGGTCTCTACATAGCCCGCCAGACAAGGTGTAGATAGATTTTGGTGGCTCGAGTGAGGGCAACCAGATTTTGAGAACCCTGATATTTAATTACATTTTAAGAATGCAAGATTGCGATATGTTACTTTTTAAAAGTAACTTTCACTGATTGTTAAAATAAAAAGCTACTTATTACTACACTGTAAAAAGCGATTAGCTGACTTAATTTAAAAAAATGAGTGAAATTTGCAGAGATATTAAAATTAAGTTAGTTACAGTTGCAAGTTACAACAAGTTTACTGACTTTGTTTTTCAGTAAAGTCATCCTGTTGCTTTTAAGGTAATGGGTTTGCTCCCTTTTTAAAGTGTAATCGTAAGCTTAAATTGAGTTTGTTGGTATTTTCTGGTGTTAACTAATATATTTAAGTAATAATATTTTAAATATCATTTTAATTTAAATAAAATCAATTCATTTGTAGCCACATGTAAACTTAGTTCTGTTAATTAATATTTACTCATAGATTGCTAAAATTAAAAGTTGTGGTATTTGTTAATGTTTTAATGTTAACTATTTTTAAATGCTTGTATTGTAAATGTTGTAATATTAACAAATATTAGGTTGTCTTTATTTATATATTTATATATATATATATATATATATATATATATATATATATATATATATATACACATCACATATACACACACATATTTTTATATATATATATATATATATATATATATATATATATATATATATATATATATATATATATATATATATATACACACACACATATTTATTTATATATATATATATATATATATATATATATATATATATATATATATATATATATATATATATATATATATATATATATATATATATATATATATATATATATATATATAAAATGTTCCTGAAAAAAAGGTTATTTAAATTGTTATGTGTGTGTGTGTGTGTGTGTGTGTGTGTGTGTGTGTGTGTGTGTGTGTGTGTGTGTATATATATATATATATATATATATATATATATATATATATATATATATATATATATATATATACATACACACACACACACACACACACACACACACACACACACACACACACACACACACACACACATAACAATTTAAATAACCTTTTTTCAGGAACATTTTAGTTTAATAGTTTAAGTACAAATTCCCCTTTATTAACTACAGTCAACTACCTTGCCCAACCACTACCTTACTAACTATTAATAAGCAAAAAAATGTACTTTATCAAGCTAAAAGTCTTGCACAAATTGTACATTAAATAGTGTGACCCTTTTTTCTATTTAGAAATATAAAAAATTTGTACTATTGGAGCATATTGGTGGCAAAGCTGAATTTTCAGCAGTTGCCTTGGTGGTCAGGAGATATTTAATATCATTTGCAATATTATTTAATATTTATACAGATATAACAGGGTTTCTACAGGTTTCACCAAGTCAAATTCAAGACTTTTTAAGACGTTTTTAAGACCATTACACTGTAAACCTCGATAAGTTAAGGTAACTCAAACTATTTGAGGAAACCGATTGCAACAAACCATTTAAGTTCAAAAACTAATCCTAATGAGTACTGTGAACTTAATCCATTTGAGTAAATGAAGCAATTTGAGCAAAGTAAAACCGAATAAATGAAGAGAACTCAAATCAGCTGAGTACTATAAAACCCAATAAGTTAAGGCAACTCAAACCATTTGAAGAATCCGATTGCAACAAACCATTTGAGTTAAAAAAAAACTAACCTATATAAGTACTGTGAACTTACTCCATTTAAGTTGAAGTAATGAGGTCCTTAATTAACTCATTACCATCAACACTGAGTTCAAAACTCTTTTCAAATGAGTAGAACTTTCAGTAAATTTTTAGTTAATTACACTCATTTGATAAAGTTGACTGTTGGGTTTTACAGTGTATGAATGATATTTTAGACTTATAGAGGTTGGTCTAGAGGAATTTGTTTTACCTGCCGAATCAAAAAAAATTATAATAATTGGGTATTCCTTAGCCACATATTTCACATAAACAAACAACCCCTAGTTGTATACAGTCATTTATTTCAACACTATAGTTAATAACTATAATAAACTAAAAGTATGCACATGTAACAGTCTATCCAGGTCAGCGTCCTCCACCTATATGGTCTATAAATACATGAAGAACTTTCAAACTAATTTTTATTAAAATAGCTTAGTTATTAAATGAGCTACAATAATATTACTTATAAATATAGCTTTGTTAAATGTTTTATTGAGATGGATTGTTGGTGATCCGATGAATTTTTGCCTGATTGAGTAGCTTTACATGGACAACTGATTTAAGACCTGCAAGTCAATAATTCAGTGAATTTTAGACTTTTTAAGGCCTAAAATTCAGTTTTTAAAATTCAAGATATTTTAAGACTTTTTAAGACCCCGCAGACACCCTAATATGAGGATATTCATTTATAAATAGAAATATTTTGTAACATTACTCTCACTTTTGATTAGCTCAATAATATTAATGAAATAAATACATTTTTTTAAAAGTATTACAGCCCTGGAACATGAGTGTATAAACTTTAATAATTCTCTAAAATGTTTTATATTTAAAACACCATGCCGTGTCATTAATGCCTGTCTGAGGTGGACTTCTCCAGATCGCTGTACATCATTGTACTTTAGCTCCACCTACTGATTCCTCACACCTCATGTAGCATGAAAAAAAGCATGCATAAAAATCACAATCCTGCCTGTACTGAAAAAATCTTCCTTACAGTATAACATTAAGGACATTATCCTAAAGAAATCTAATGCTCCAAGTCAAATATTCACCCAACTAACTAACTAGCAAGATTATTAATCTATTTTCTAGAGGATCAGCACATTTAAATGCATGCTTTATATAACAATAATGCAGAAAAAGAGGGTGTTTTCTGAAAGTTTCATTACAGTTAATGGGTTCAATTTTTAATCTTTACCATTATTAAGAGCTGGTGTACTTATAAAAGACGCTTTCCAAGTATTTTCAGCTATTTCTCTTGTACAAATCCAGACATCTGCTTATGCTTATATGGTCAGCATCCAATTATACAAGTGAATCATTACACATCTACACAACAAAAGCTCATTAGGTCCATGGCGAGTATCAGTTTTCTGGTAGATTACCTCCACATAATATTTAAAGTGCTGCAAACATGTAGACACGGCCTGAACCTCACTAATGAATAATGCATGACCATTATCTGAATTAGGAGCAGAACTCAACAAGTGAATGTCCACGACCCTGTGAACTAGAACTAGTCCTACATTAACGTGGTTGTTTCCACTCTCTATGGTGATTCACTTTTGTGTTTGGTTTTGTGTCTAAACTACAAAACTGATCTCAAATAAAAATAAATCGAACTGGCATACGAGGTCCATCTCAAATAATGCATTTTGTACTATTTGATTACATCAGACCTTTATTTCTGCAAAGAAAAATCAATAGTTTTAAGATACATCCCTGGTTTGTGTCTTTTTGTGCTTTCTGATATTTCGGTTTTGCATGCATAAAATAAGAACATATGCATCTCTTTTTTTCCTCACTGTAAAAACAACATCTGCAATGGTTTGTTTCATCATTTTCCAGATTTCCCAGTTGCATCTCTTAATCCTATCAGTGGAAAATACGGTGGCGACTCCACTTTAATCCTCCTGCCATAAAGGAAACCTATCCACTGCATGCTTTCTTTATAGGGTTTATATAATGAGCCAACACAAGTGATGAAATGGTGTGGTTATTATAATCATAATAAAAAGGACTTTAACTAAACCAGTACCCAATATGGAACTGCAAAACACTCACGGTTTATGAAGCATCCAGTGTGTTATCTGTCACCATCAGACTTGATGTATACTCATAAAACACAGATGCTGCCAAGCTGTTATGTGAACTCTTTATATTACATAATTGGCAAACCAATTAAAGAGCTTAACTCGTGTTTTCAGACGCTTTTGAGTTCAGTCTGTAGGTGCTTTAAATATATTGACAGTAGGAAATTATGTGCATTTCATTGTATTGGAAAACAAACAGATGGCTGCATGTTGCTAAGTCGACGCTTGACATTTATATTGTGTAAAACTGCAGGCTATTTTAACATTTTAAATAAAATTCCCGTATTTATGGCATTAATTAAATTATTATCATATTTAACAAATGAGCTAAACATTTGTAAACACATCTAAACACATGCGCAGAAACCCCCAAAAATATGTAAGATAATGCGAACTTTGATATAAATGTAATTAAAACATGCAAGGCTATATATATAAATATAATATTTAAAAATTAAATTCACATCTTACCTTTACGCAGATGAGAATGTAAATCCGTACTTCACTTTCTCACACTGGGCTCCTCAAACTGAATTCCATCGTCTGGCACTAAAATAAGTGATGCGTTCACAGCATCTTGTGTTTTATCTCCGTCGGAGGAGATATATCCAGTCGTTAAAAAGACGTGTAATTAGAAACGTCACTGTTTAACATATTTTTTATGGGCAGAGACGTTGTTTCAGTTCAGCAACCGGTAATCCAAGTGCATCTAACTGGCGCTCAGCTCATCTGTCGGCGAGCATGTGGAGTGTGTGGGCTCCTCCTCGAGTCTCTGACAGCGGCTCCATTGCGTTTAAACACACATTCGGGTTGTGTTTCAAAACCTAGTGAGCTGTCTTGGTAGACAACACTCTGAGCCTCGGATATGAATTCGTAGTACAGGCTGGCTATGTTGGCTTTACGATTTAAGTAGTCTGTAGTGTAGTAAATTCCTGTGAGGAATTTTCATTAGCGTCGTCATATGTACAGCTACAAAATTTTAAGCTACATTATCGTGACAGCTTAACGAATTTCTGACTAATGCTGCGTCCGCATACTTATACTACGACCTAAAAGTATGTACTTTTTTGTGAAGGAAAAGTATATACTTTTGAGTATGTAACAGAAGAGTATGCAAGCTTTGGGACATATTACTTCCTCGTTAACAGGTTGTTATGTTGCTAGTTATCAATCATCTCGACACAGGATAATCTGCCATTCGCGAGTCTTTCATGCAGAGAAATATCAGGTCTTTGGGTAATTATGCATTCAGAAGTTAACGTTAATGTCCAAACGTATCTTATATAAGTTCACATTGTTGTTGCAGATAAAACGTAAAACGCGATTTAAGTATGTTCCAGTTGGCTAGATAATGATTAACAGTCATTCGAAGCCTCTCTACTGGTTGTCGCTAGATCGGATATGGTTGCGGCCGGAAGTTAACGAGAATTATTTATATTATTTATTAAATTTGCCATTTATTGTATTTTATTAACATCTACCCCCAACCCTAAACTCAACCATCAAAGTAATGTAAAAACAGTAGTTGTACCAAGTATTATTTATATCATCTATTAAATTACCCAATAAATTGTATAGTAACACCAACCCTAAACCCAACCGTCACAGTACAGTAAAAATATTAAATATTGCTATACAGTGGCATAAAAAAATGCTGCTATATTTATGCGCATATCACACTTCCGGCCAGCTGCGTATCTGATCTAGGCTTTACCCTCTTTACTTGGGTTGTTGCTAGATCAGATATGGATGCGGCCGGAAGTTAACAAGATTTATTTATATAATTTATGAAATTTCCCATTGATTGTATTTTATTAACGTCTACCCCCACCCCAACCCTAAACCCAACCATCACCATCACAGTAATGTAAAAACAGTCCAAAGACATGCGCCATAGGTGAATTGAATAAACTAAATTGGCCATAGTGTGTGTGTGTGTGTGTGTGTGTGTGTGTGTGTGTGTGTGTGTGTGTGTGTTTCCCAGTACTGGGTTTCAGCTGGAAGGGCATCTGCTGTGTAAAACATATGCTGGATAAGTTAGTGGTTCATTCCATTGTGGCGACCCCTGAAGAATAAAGGGACTAAGCCGAAGGAAAATGAATGAATGAATGATTAAACCAATAGTTTCAGTGCCTCTTTCTATTTAAGCAAAAGGCTGTCTTTGAAAAGGATGTGGTCAAAACGTCCACCCAAAACCCAGAGCATGCAAAGGAGGAAAATACAGAATGTCAGTACTGGAATTAATTGTTTTACTAAAGTGATGAGAATGGATTTGTTACAGATAAAGTGGTCCCTTATTGACTGTCCCACTTACAATGGAGATTCATATGTGAAGTGTATTTGTACTAAAACAAGTTTCAAGTTCATTCATTTATTTTCCTTCAGCTTATTCCCTTGTTTATTAGGGGTCACCACAGCAGAATGAACCGCCAACTATTCCAGCATATGTTTTATGTAGCGGATGCCAATCCAGCCACAACCCAGTACTGGGAAACATGTTTCAAGTTTGTTTACTAAAGTTTGTTTAGGGTACTAAAAGCACAATTATACAGAAACTTATTTAAAATACTTGGGATATTATGAAATTATCAAAAGTTTTCATTTTACCAAAGTAGAAGTCTGAATAAGTATTTGCTTTAAAAAGCGTGTAACACTTTAGTTTAAGTAACAATTCTCACTATTAATTACGCTCCAAAAATTACTTTTGCTGCTTGTTTGAACTACTTATGTAAGATGAGTTGAAACAACACAATTCGTAAGGGTTTTTGGGACAACT
Source organism: Danio aesculapii (assembly GCF_903798145.1). Lineage (NCBI taxonomy): Eukaryota > Metazoa > Chordata > Actinopteri > Cypriniformes > Danionidae > Danio > Danio aesculapii. Next base: position 42,694,381 of record NC_079453.1, read on the forward strand.
CGGTTGTTTTATGTTTGGACAACATGAAGGAATTAAGTTAACTTAGTTTTTGCACATTTAAGTGGATTGAACATAAAACAATAAAGTTGTCCCAAAAAATCTCAAGAATTGAGTTATTCCGGTGTTCTGTCGATTTGTCCTACCTTGTCAGATTGTCCTACCTCCCATTCAAAAAGTAGGTAGCACATTTTGATGACGCAATATGCTACCCATCAGATTTTGCCACCAGTTTAAATTTTAATGTGGATTAGTGTGATATGAAGCTGTAATATCGCCCTAATCTATCAAACTCCAACCTCAGAGCCATTCAAGTACAGTGTTGGTAGCATAATCTGATGGGTAGGATAAAATGTCAGGACACCGGCTCATTTTAAATAAGTAGTTTGAACAAACAGCGAGCATAATTTCTTGAGTGTAGTGACTTATTACCTGCCTATTCTTGAGATATAGTACATATGCTCCATGGTCTTATGCTACATCTCTTTACCTAAATCTAATTACTACCTTAAGAAATAACTAGAAATGAAAGTTTGTAGACAAACTTTATGGTGGCTTAATAAAGCCCAGTCTGAAAATCTGAAGCAGTTTTAAAGTTTAGATAACTGAAGTAGTTTAAGAAGTTTAAAATTCAATTCAATTCATGTTTATTTCTGTAGCACTTTTACAATGTAGATTGTGTTAAAGCAGCTTCACATAGAGGATTATAGTAGATTGAAACTGTGTCAGTCCAGTTTTCAGAGTTGAAGCTCAGTTTAGTTCAGTTCAGTTCAGTTCAGTGTGGTTTAATTTTTCACTGCTGAAAGTCCAAACACTAAAGAGCAAATCCATCGATGCGCAACTCCACAAATCCCGAACCATGCAAGCCAGTGGTGACAGTGGCAAGGAACAAACTTCACCAATTTGCCAATGTGAAGGAAAAAACCTTGAGAGAAACCAGGCTCAGCTGGGCACGACCATTTCTAATATGGCCAAACTTCTTGTGCAGAGCTGCAGTCTAGGCACCGGAGGCTAGAGAAAACAGTTGTCAATGGCAGTTTTTTTTTATAATGGAAGTCTATAGGACAGTTGGTAGGGTGCCGTAAGTGGTTGCTAGGGTGTGGCTAGTAAGTTGAAAGGTCATCGGTGATTGGCAGATTGGTAGTCTGAGTTAAATGAGCCCAACCTTAAGTCTGTATGGCAGTCTGGCGCAAAGTTATAAGGTCACAAAGTTTGGTCCAATGTTAAGTAAATGGGACTTTTCCGAATTTTCCGAGTCAGTTTTGGGAAAACCGTAAGTCGGATCAGTTGGAAAAGATATAGCAACTTAATTCAGAATAGTTTGAAGGTTTGGAGTTAGTTTGGTGGTTGTAGTATGAACAGTCTAGGAGGAGATGCATTCTTAAAACTGTCTAAGAAGAAGAAGACGGAAGAATAATAAGTTTAAGTATAACAGTATGGTGGGTTTTTCAAGACACCATAAAAATAAGCAGCAAATTATGATTTTCTGAGGCCAAAGTCATATTTAATGGTTAATTTATAGCGAGAATTGTACCTTAAAATAAAGTGTGACCAAAAATCTTATTGAAACTACATGAATACTCACTATCAATATATGTAAGTCTTACCAATTACTTTTTACTCTGCACTGCTTTTGTTGATTACATTATTTTTCTATTTGTTTTTAAAAAAAGGCGTTTAATTTTAAGTCCTCAAACACTCTTTCCTTTATTTCAGTGGTAAATATTGCCTCTATGCAACACATCTTTCATTAATATGTGTCGTAATTAAAAATGCAATGACCATAAAACAATGGCCAATTGTCCTTCACTGTTTTGTTCATTGTTTCTGTCATTTCCATTGGAGTTCGAAAGCTTAAGATTGGACTGGTAGGAAATCCCTTTGGGGATCTATTTCTTGCCAGCATGTTGCTCATGAGCTCCGATAGCATCTCTCACAGTGGGTGAACTGTAGAAAGTTTAAAGGTTCTGCCTTAGTTCAAGGAGCTGGAAAATTGATGTCAAACTTTGAATGTGGAGCGAGATTCAAAATGAAGATAAAGGAAAGAATAAGCAGGCATTTTGAGGCAAGAAATATCAGTCCTGCTGTGACAATAATGTCCATTCAGTTAGGTTTATAAATATTTGGACATCGACACAATTCTAACATTTTTGGCTCTATACACTAACGCAATGGATTTGAAATGAAACGATGTGATTTAACTGCAGACTGTCAGCTTTAATTTGAGGGTATTTACAGTGCATCCAGAAAGAATATATAGCTTTAATTTTTCCACATTTTTAATAAATTTGCAACAATTAAAAAAATAATAATTCACATTGTCATTATTGGGTATTGTGTGTAGAATTTTGAGGAAATAAATGAATTTACTCCATTTTGGAATAAGGCTGTAACATAAAAAAAAATGTGGAAGAAGTGAAGCGCTATGAATACTTTCCAGATGCACTGTACATTCAAATCAGGTGAACGCTGTAGGAATTACAACAGTTTGCATATGTGCCTCCCACTTGTTAAGGGACCAAAAGTAATTGGACAATTGGCTTCTAAGCTTTTCCGTGACCAGGTGTGTAATTCCCTCCTTATCCCAATTATAACGAGCAGATAAAAGGTCCAGAGTTCATTTCAGGTGTGCTATTTGCATTTGGAATCTGTTACTGCTGACACTCTGCAGTTAAAGCACATATTGTTCATTTCATTTCAGATCCATTGTGTTGGTGTATAGAGCCAAAAATGTTAAAATTGTGTTGATGTACAAATATTTATGGACCTAACTGTATATGATCAAACAGATGGATTTTGACAACATTTTACCCCTCTATAGCATTGGGTTAATATTACATTCCTGTAGTGATGATGAGTTCACAAAAATATTTTAAAGCTCAATGATTTTTACTTTGATTTTAACGCTGCATATTTGTCTTGTGTTGACCGGTCATCAAAGCACAGCAATATTTCATATCACTGAAACAATGCAACACAATGACTCTTACATGAACCAAGCGCTCTCTCTCCTTCTGATCCACCTCCTCATCCATCTGTGCTTCGGTGCATAAATTCACACACACACACACACACACACACACACACACACACACGCACACACACACACACACACACACTCGCACCCAGACAGGAAAAGATTTTTATAAGCATGAAGCAGCATATTTATGACATATTAAAACTTTCAAAGGATGATATCTCTATGGCTCAGGAGGAGGACTAAACGTGCTCTTTTCGGGAGCATGAGATTAAATGATTGTATGTCTGACAGAGGTGTTAGGATCCACATATTTGGAATTATCTCCAGACTTTTAACAGCTCTGAAAATGTCTTGAGGTAAAACGTCATCCTTTTATTAGCAAATGTTTAATGCTGAGTTGTTTTAAATGCAGGCTTTTTAGGATGTGCACCATGCACCATTTAGTTAGTTAGTTAGTTAGTTAGTTAGTTAGTTAGTTAGTTAGTTAGTTAGTTAGTTAGTTAGTTAGTTTAATAAACGAAATATTCCCACTTGGCCCCTCCTCGTGGGCGGAGCAATGCCAGCGCCATGCCCCTGTCGTTATCGTCGTAATATCGGTTGCCAGAGCACACGCAGCCAATTTTGCAGAAGAATGAGTGGTGATGATGAGGTATTTATGCAACATTAAATATTGCATTTATCGTGTGAATGAACAAGTGCAAGTTCTACCTTCTTCAGTTTAGGCAGCGCTATAACGTAAGCCCATTAAACAATAATCACATGCCACCGTAAAAACAGATGCCAAACATTGTTTTTTGAGAATGTAGAGAAAGGATTGTGAGAAAGTCTCGCTCAAAATTGAGCCTGAGTTAGCCTAACGTTACCTAAAAATGAACGTTATTTGTTGACATGATTGATAATTAAGCTGTAAACAATATTTCGTTTAAGCATCGATACCACAATGTGTGTATTCACATTATATAGTGATGACCATTTTATTTTATGTTTGATCGTTGAATACTGTTACACTCCCAAGAAAACCATAAAGCTCTAATTAACTTTTATTTTTTACTCCTTTGGTTTTATGTTTGTTTTTTATTGTAAGAGCCAGTTATGCATAATTCATTTGCAGAAAATGCAGCTGCCAGAGTTCTTACCAGGTCTAGAAAATTTGATCACATCACCCCAATTTTATCCTCCTTACACTGGCTGCCTGTTAAGTTTCGTATTGAATTTAAAATATTGCTTCTTACATATAAAGCTTTAAATAATCTAGCTCCTGTTTATCTAACCAATCTTTTGTCTCACTACAATCCAACTCGCTCTTTAAGATCTCAAAACTCAGGGCTTCTGGTAGTACCCAGAATAGCAAAGTCGAGTAAAGGAGGTCGAGCCTTCTCATTTATAGCTGCTAAACTCTGGAATAGCCTTCCTGATAATGTCCGAGGCTCAGACACACTCTCCCAATTCAAAACTAGATTAAAGACCTATCTGTTTAGTAAAGCATACACTCAGTGCACCACTTAGCGGGTTTCCACACAGGTTTCTGCATCTTGTTTATATACACTATAAACAGCAGCTACGCTAATTATTCTCTTTATTCTCTATTTCCACCTGGGGATACTCTTCCCGAGGCCCTCAGACTATGCAGAGTCACTGATTCGATCCAAGACCAACGACGAGATGATCCCAAGGTTTCTATATCCTGGACCAGGCCGTATCCTGAGCAGCTACTGTGGTGGTCATGGAAGAGTGGAGAACATGAGACTGATTCCTGTGACGCTCCAGAGACAGACGAGTCTTTGCTGAGGCCAGCTTCCAGCCTCCGCCGCTGAGACTGCAGCTCTGCACAAGACGTTTGGCCAGCGGAGAAATTAAAATGATCGTGCCCAACTGAGCCTGGTTTCTCTCAAGGCTTTTTTTCTTGACTTTCACCATTTAGTGAAGTTTTTTTTCCCTCTCCGCTGTCGCCTCTAGCTTGCATGGTTCGGGATCTATAGAGCTGTGCATCGTTGGATTTGCTCTTCAGTGTTTGGACTCTCAGTAGTGATTATTAAACCACACTGAACTGAGCTAAACTGAACTGAATTTAAACACTAAAAAAACTGAACTACACTGTTCCAATTTACTATGATTTTTTATGTGAAGCTGCTTTGACACAATCTACATTGTATAAGCGCCATACAAATAAAGGTGAATTGAATTGAATTGAATTTGTGATAATAATTTAGTTAAAAAGGTTAAAACATGATGAAAATTGATATTTAAATATATTATTATATATGTTACTTTGTATTTTTGGTTGCATTTTTTCAGTAAACCTTTTTTAAAAGAAGATTCGGTCTTACTCACGTTTTTTCAAATACTGGTTGTTGGAATAGAAGCTGCAAAAGGTGGTACATAAGGATTTGCACGAAAGGTGTGCCACTACATTTATTATATTTCATCGAGATGCACTGCATACAACTAAAAATAGAAGACTTGATCATCACAGTTGATTAATTCATTCCAAATAAAGCAATTCAAATCATCTGGTGAAATATTCACATCACAATATATACCCTATATCGCAGCTAAACTAAATATCACAATGTCCGATTTTTCCAATATCATGCAGCCCTAGCTGTAATATATTGCAATCCTGTTTATTTGTTAACAAACATAAAAAGAAATGCTGCAAAAATATATTCTACATCAGCATTCTTTAATATTTTTCGGTACAAATATCTAAACATTCTTAATGCACAGAGGATTACATTTTTAAAATGATACTATTTTATAGTACATGACATGCAACGTGTCTAGTACATGGAACAACATGTAACCATAATTTTAAATTCAGTGTTGATGATAAATTTTATTTGATGATCGTATGAAATTCATGAGGATATAAAATAACAATCAACAGCATTACCTTAATTGGAATATGAATGTAGGGTTGTTCAGGGTTGTTCACCAGCCATTTAGATTTATGAAACCTGCATATTTTAATTCTGTAAGAAAAATAAACTTCATTGAAAGAGAAAACAATATTGACTTTTCTGAGATATTTGATCTTGTTCTAAACAGAAACATACTTAATCTAGATATAATTTTCAGAAACGAAAACTTTACATCATTTTGTTTCATGTGTTTTGATTTTAAGAATGTTCAGATGTTTACTGAAACACGATATAAAAATATGTATTTGATTATTGTATGAAATTCATGACAATATAAAATAACAATTACCTCAATTGGAATATGAATGTATTAAATTCGTTTGAATGTATAACTCAGGGTTGTTTACCAGCCATCCTGATTATTAAAACCTGCATATTTTAATTCTGTAAGAAAAATAAACATCATTGAAAGAGAAAAAAATATTGACTTTTCTGAGATATTTTATCTTGTTCGAAACAGAAACATAATCTAGATATATTTTTCAGAAAGAAAACTTAACATCAGAAGTCATTTTGCTTTGCATGTCTAGAGTTTAAGAATGTTTAGATGTTTGTACTAAAACACAACATAAAAATATGTATTTAATGATTGTATGAAATTCATGACGATATAAAATAACAATTACCTGAATTGGAATATTCATTCATTCATTTTCTTTTCAGCTTAGTCCCTTTATTAATCTGGGGTCGCCACAGCGGAATGAACCGCCAACTCATCCAGCATATGTTCTACGCAGCAGATGCCCTTCCATCACTAGGAAACATCCATACACTCACACACACTCATACACTACGGACAATTTAGCTTACCCAATTCACCTGTAGTACATGTCTTTGGGGGAAACCAGAGCACCAGGAGGCATACCTGCCAACACTCCCGTTTTTCCGGGGAGTCTGCCGTATTTCAGACCCATCTTCCGTTTTGTTCTGTCTCCCAGAAAACTTCCTAAATTAACATACAAACTCCACACAGAAATGCCAACTGACCCAGCCAAGGCTCGAATCAGCGACCTTCTTGCTGTGAGGCAACAGCGCTACCCACTGCGCCACCACGTCATCCCAAAACAAATTTTGCTTCGCTCGTCTTGATTTTAAGAATGTTCAGATGTTTACTAAAACACAATATAAAAATATTTATTTGATGATTGTATGAAATTCAAGAGGAATATATAAAATAACAATTACCTCAATTGGAATATGAATTTATAACTTTTACATTTATAACTCATGGTTGTTCATCAGCCATCGAGATTTATGAAATCTGCATATTTTAATTCTGTAAGAAAAATAAACATTTTTGAAAGACAAAACAATATTGACTTTCCTAAGACATTTGATCTTGTTCTCAGCAGAAACACGCTTAATCTAGTTATATTTTTCCAGCAATGAAAGCTTTACATCATAAGTCATCTTTATTCTGAAGTACATGTCTCTTTATTTTGGAATGTTTAGATGATTGTACTAGAAAACGAAATAAAAATACTCAGGAAGGACATCTTTTTTTTTTTGCAGTGAAGTACAGGCCGACCTCAGATAAAGGTCACACTCAGCAGGTAACCTAAAGACAAGCCATCCTTATTTTCCCTCACAGCGGCTATCAGAGCAGAACTCCAGCCTACTCATGCCTGAAAGAAAAAGCAGAAGACCTGCAAAGGCCATCCATGTCTCTCACAGGAGGACCGAAACAGGCCAGCGTCCAGCGAGATGTCTCAAGGCCACAACATACCTGTTTAGGAAGCAGCTACGGTATCAGTCAGTGCATTTTTACATGAACAAAAATATTCAGATGTTCAGATGTTACTTGAATCATGCTTAAAGCAAACACAAATCAATGGGATAGTTCAGTTTTCACCATTCACTTGTTCCAAACCTGTTTGAGTTTCTTTAATCTGTTGAACATAGAAGATGGAAACTGTAGACATTGACATTGACATTGAAAGTAGATCAATGGCTATAGGTTTTCAACATTGTTCAATATAAGTGGTTTATTTCTAAACCAATTTCTAGAGGATCATGTGCTTATTGATTGCTTGCAGCTGGTCCCGCATTATCCAATTTATGATTCACTAATCAGACGATTCCTAAGTCACTTTAACCTCCTAGGGCAGAGTTGGGCAAACTCGGTCCTGGAGGGCCGGTGTCCTGCACAGTTTAGCTCCAACTCTGATCAAACACACCTGCTTATAGATAATTAGTGATCTTGAAGACACTGATTAGCAAGTTCAGGTGTGTTTGATTAGAGTTGAAGCTAAACTATGCAGAACACCGGCCCTCCAGGACCGAGTTTGCCCAACCCTGTCCTAGGGGTATCACTTTAACCTCTTAGGGGTTAAAGTGGACAACACATTTGAGCCCTTAAGTGGCTATTTAAAATACTTTGAATGTTTTATATTTTGTTACAGACATACAGTGTCATCCTGTAACTGTTTTGCAGCATATGAAATGTCCCAAACACAATTTTTAACTGTGCAAAATGGGGGGGGGGGGTGTTTTTACTCTCTGATAATCAAAGCAAGTTAAAAAAAATCTATGTTAAATATGCATTAAAAAACATTCAGCAAAAAGTGTTTTATATAAATTCGGACCACGAATCCACATATATGGTCATCATTTTTCTCTAATCATATCAAAAGACGATAGTTAGGTTTTTATTCTAATTAGGTTCTAATAAGCCCAAATAGCAAAGAGAAATAAAAAATGCATGTAAAAAAACACCTTGGGCCTTAAGAGGATAAATACCCTAAGTTACCTATCACAGTCATCTTTGTTTTGAAGAATCCCACCTTCCACCCCTACTCCTCCTTTCCTAGATGGGTGGCACGGTGGCCCAGTGGTTAGCACTGTTGCTTTACAGCAAGAACGTCACTGGTTCTAGTCCTTGCCAAGCCAGCCGACATTTCTGTGCAGTTTACACGTTCTCCCCGTGCTCATGTGGGTTTCCCCGAGTTCCCCGGTTTCCTCCCACTGTCCAAAAACATGCAACTTAAGTTAATTGACTTATCCAAATCAGCACCATAGACATGCTCCTAGTAAGTAGTTATCTTTTAAGAGCAATCACTATCTGTTCATTAGCTACTACAGCAGGGGAGCTCTCGAGATCTACCTGAGCTCAAACTCTCCTTGCAAACGTGATGGAGCTCGAGGATCTTATGAGCTCAAAGCTCTCTCCTGGGACAGCATGCCAAACAAGCTTTATAATTAATCATCAGCTAAGTGAACTTCTTTTGTGTTCAACAGAAGTAAAAACTCAAGCTAGGTGAGTAAACTGCGACAGAATGTAAAGTTTTGAATGAACTATGCTTTTAAGATGTGAAGTTTTCCTAGTTTACTGATTATATTTATCGAAGCACAGTACAGACATGTACACATCTACACTACTACCGTCGTGTTGGACTTTCACTGCACTTTGCAACAGGAAACACAATCGCTTGTGGTAAACACTTGTGGTTTGATTGCTGAAAAAAGCAAGACATTAAGCAAGAAAATTATCTTAGCTTACATAAAACTTGACAAAAATTAACTGTACTTGAAGCTTCTGTAATATATATATATATATATATATATATATATATATATATATATATATATATATATATATATATATATTTATTTATTTATTTATATATATTAATTTGTTTATTTATATATATTTACTTATAGGGTTGTGGAATGCTTGATCCTGATTGGCTGAAGAACATTATTTACACAGAGCACATCTTTGCATCTAAAAACAGGAGATGTAGCACTCAAGGATGGTTTTTTTTTTTTTTTTTTAAAAAGCTCATTTTAGAGCACGAGGGTATTTTATAAGGGGTTTAAGCCATAGACTGTAAAATATATGGACGTAGTGTGCCATTTGAGACACAGCTACTGTCAAAAATTAGACAAACGAGCTCATGTAGGGACCAAATTTTGAGTAGGGGCCCTATTTTCAGTAGGGGTGGGTCTTTCAAACCTGAACGCCCCTATATTGTACTTTAACATACAATATGACCATCTATTTCATGGTGACTGGAAAGACGTACCACTGATTTGACAGCATATTTCAAAAGCTTGCGTTATGAAGGTGGTCTCTGAGGTGGATAATATGACAACTGTTGATGTCTATTATTTCATCTGATTCTAATCCACTTGGATGTGCCGTCATACACCCCACCCATGATATCAGTCCTTTGTGGAGGTTTAAAATTGAGAAATCGGAGCGTCGTCTCCATAACAAACCATTTGTGACAATTAAGCCGAGTGCTCGTCACCACGTCTCATGCAACGCTCAGGAAAACTTGGCACGAACGCTGCAGTTTGTCACAATGCCACCTTCACTCCCGCAGGCACTGACTGAGCAAATGAGATACAGGCTGTGTTGTGTTTGAAGAAGCCCAGAAACCCGGTTATTATTCCTCTTCACTCCATCAACCGCATTTCATGTATGGAGAAATTATAGATGGAGTCGTTGTCTTTTATGCTGTTGTCATGATGTTATTGGTGTTGCCATAATTGTTTTCTTAGCGCACACGTGCATTCAAAATCAGAGATCTTTTTAGATTTAACTATATTTTTAAATGAATGTTTACATTTTAAAATAATTAGTAAAAATTCTAATGCATTTGTGTCCATTTATGCGGAAGAGATATGAATAAATGTGTTTATACAAAGATACATTCAAAATTACAAGAATCTTTTTTTTAAATCTATTATATTCAATATCTTTTTAATTCCTTCTCGATTTTTTTTGTTTTTGACAAGGTATTACTGTTTAATTTTTTTTATATTTAACAAAAATCACTCGATGAGCGTCACGGTGGCGCAGTGGGTAGCATAATCACCTCACAGCAAGAAGATTGCTGGTTCGAGTCTGGGTCAGTTGGTATTTCTGTGTGGAGTTTGCATGTTTCCACCCGTGTTCGCGTGGGTTTCCTCCGGGTGCTCCGATTTACCTCATAGTCCAAAGACATGTGGAATAGGAGAATTGGGTAAGCTAAATTGTCCGTATGTGTGTGAATGAGTGTATTTGGGTGTTTCCCAGTGATGGGTTGCAGCCGGAAAGGCATCCGCTGCATAAAACATATGCTGGATAAGTTGGCGGTTCATTCTGCTGTGGCAACCCCAGGTGAATAAAGGGACTAAGCCAAAAAGAAAATGAATGAATGAAATCACTCGTTTTTTATTATTCATCTGAACATGAATGTGATGTAATTTAATCAAATTAAATTATTTTCTTGGGCAACTTTTCAGAGCAATCACTGTCACTTCAAGTTCTTTGAGAACTCATGAGTTTATATTATTCATAGATACATTCAGGGGTGCCGCTGGGGGGTGGAAAGTTATGACGATTCTAAGGACCCATACATTAAGGGGTCCCCAGAGACATAATAAAGGGCCCGCGAACCCCACCTCCCAAACATCACCCCCCACCCCACTCTCCACTTTCAACCACGATACCCCCCCCCCCCCCCCACACACACACACTTGTAAAAGCGTTTACATTTTAAATAAGCGTTTACATTTACATTTACCTGGTTACATTTACATTTTTATTTATATATTATAGTTATATTTGGTGGCACGATCGTTCA